>NC_056733.1:650661039-650748539 GCF_019279795.1 Protopterus annectens | reverse complement strand
GCAGAGATGTATTTAGCCCACCCAGTGGAAGAAATTAATATTCCTATGTGGGCACTGCAGATGCTCATACCTCCCAAACCTGAAAAGCATATTTACTGGATAGTCCGTAAACCACTGGGGGAACACATAGGGAATATATCAGTGAGCTGTTCCCGATTATCATGGACGTCCTTGATTACGAATCAGAATCTAACACAGTCCTAACTAAACCCTTCCAGAACTAGTGATATTGATATTAGGTGGACAGGTGACGGAATACACGTAATGACTAATGACAACATGTATGAGTCATAAACAGCATGTACCTCGACAAATGGGAATGAATACATATGCCCTGTGACTGTCAATGTGTCAGGTTAATAGAACCAATCATCTAAATGTGTCCCTGAGGGTGTTATGCAGTGTCCCTGATACAGTGTTCATTCTCCCCCATTCATATGTGAGGTCTGCTAGTGACGGAAAGCGCATATTCCGCCGACCACCTTAGGTAGATGATAGCATAATAGTTTGGGGTTACCACCTGTTCGCCTTTGTGAGAGACACTCCACTCTGGGCAGTTGTGTCCTGCAAAATGAATGTTATGGCACATGGCCTGTGATTTCGGGAAAAGAGTCCATATATTGTCTGTAGTGGTTGCATAAAATGATTTTGTTGTATCTAAAACACCTAGATGTTATAGGAAACAGTATTAGCAGCTATAATGCTACAAGAATAACCTTAACTTATGCAAACCAGTGAAGTAGTCAATTTTCTACTGGCTGTGGGTATGTGTTGCCTTGCCAAATCTGATATCTCTACATATAGGTCCTATAGGGCTGCCACCTTTCCAAATGGACAAAGTGGGACCTGCTCCGTAGAAATGTCAGACGTACCAGGTCAGAACATACCTACAGCCGTGTATAGTACAGAAATATACATATTAGCACAAATCAAAGCTTAGTCTAGCAGCAGTCAAGTTGCTTATGCTACTTCACATATCGAAGTGTCATTTATACAATAACAGTTACATGCAACTATTAGAGAAACGTAGAATATAATATTGTCCTGTAATCAGGACATTTGCTATGCCTAGATTATTCTCGCATGACACATATGCCTAATGAGGGACTGCCCCATGCAAAGTGGGAAAGGTGTTAATCCTAAAGTCTCACTTTGGCCCATTTAAAAGGTGGAAAACCTACAATAGGTATGCGGTAGCATGACCTGGCAGAAAACTGTGTTTCCCAAAACACATTTACTTGTCTGCATTGCAAAGTTTCGGTTCCCATGTATCAGCCAGATGGGAGCAGATTGTATGAGGAACACGCATATATATATATATATATATATATATATATATATCTATATATATATATATATATATATATATATATATATGATTATGTCACTGGACAGGCCACCGATTCCGTACAGTCGAACGCCTGCCGTCGCATAATGGTCAGCCATACCCGATACTGTAATCATGTAGTCCGATGTAATAGGCATCACAAGGGATCGCGCCCACCCAGCGTGAGTGACAAATGCAAGCACCAATGTCGGTGCATGTGCAAGTGAGGGAGCGAGCGGGTGTAAGCGTGTTTGTCTACCAGTATGCGGGTATTGCACTGTTAAAGAAATGTGGAGTCTAAACAAGTTTAAGGAGCTGTAACCAGAGGTCAGTAGTGCTTAACACCACGTAA
Source organism: Protopterus annectens (assembly GCF_019279795.1). Lineage (NCBI taxonomy): Eukaryota > Metazoa > Chordata > Ceratodontiformes > Protopteridae > Protopterus > Protopterus annectens. The sequence goes on along the minus strand of NC_056733.1, from coordinate 650,746,860 downwards.
ACCCACGCACAACCGCTCCCAACTGCTGCAATGTGCCTTACCCACTCCGTATCCAAAGGCCTTGTTCTGGCCGCAAACAAAGAACCGTCCTTTGCAAGTGTTGGTAGCAACACCCTGTGCACACAGCTGATCTGAATTATCAATACACTATGGCATATATACAGACAATAGACAGTACCACACACATACCATACAGCACAGTCATCCAACAGTATAGCAATGTACTGGCAGATATGTCCGGACCACTGGTGTTTGCAGACCTGGCCGTCTTGTGTTTAAGTGTGTGAGCATGCCTAGTATGACCGTTACGCATGTTGTCGACTGACATTACCATCATACCTTCATGTGTCTGAGCATGCCCAGTATGGTCAACTGGATTGCATGTGTCACATGTCCAGGTAGTCAGTACTGTGGTGCCGACCCCTGCATTGTACACTGACAGGTGGCATGCTGTGTCTGCAGGGTATCCATCAGTCATGTGGCATTGACTGTTGCTACATTTCTGCACAGCGTGGGGGGACATCTAACTGTATCCACATTCCTACACAGCACCGGGGGTGGCGCACATGACTTTTACATGTGTACGTTGGAAGGGGGGCACAGCTGACAGTTGTACACTTTTGCTACTACTGTACTGGTATGCCAGGTACTCCATTTCAGTGTGTGGACCTACCTAATGTGCTGGCTAGAGGCATACCAGTGTACTTCAGATCCTAGCTTTAATTACCAGCATAGTGGTTTTAGACGCCCTAGCCTTTACAACCTACATCCAACTGCCTGGTCTGCTGTAGTCTGTGTGTGTCTGTGGGGGTTGGGGTCATCCATTGGGCATATCCAGAGGCCATTGTATAGCATTTGTCTGTATTGGTCTACACCTGTCCAGCTGTATGAGACTTGTGTGGGCTGTATGGACACACATGATGTTCAGTCCATAACCTGCAGTGGGATAGGACACCATGTGTACTACTGGCTACTATTGTGACCCTGGTATATGCTACAGATGTCATGGTGCCACTATGGACATGTACTGTCTGATGCCCTAACATTCGGCCACCAAATTCCCTTGTATGCTCACATCCATACCATAGCTACAGGTAAAAACACATTCTAATACAACTGCCAATTGGTAGGTTGATTGACTTACCTTGAAGGTGTGCCAGACCTGAGGATGGTGCTGGAGGGCTGCCTATGTCGGATGCACACAGTGCACTTCCTATACATGGCTGAGCACAGGTAGTGTCATGTTTGGCATCCCTTTTACTGTCTGTGTGAGTCAGAGAGGGTGAAATTCCCTGGGTACCTACTGTGTCGGGGCATATGCCATGCGTTGCCTCTTTGCCAAGGGCAGGTCATACTGTGCATGCCTCCTTTCACCTACTGGGTCCAGCTCAGGTAGTTCCTCCTCCGAGTCGCACTGTGCCTGTACAGGCCTTGGCATTGGTGGGGGGCTGTGTGGCCCTGCCCCATGCTGTCCCTGCTGCAGCTGTTTCCGCAGGATCATATTGTGTAGCATAGCACATACCATAACAATTTGGGTGCATGTAGCTGGTGAATACTGCAAGGCTCCACCGGATGCATCCAGACACCGGAACCGTGACCTGAGCATCCCAAACACATGCTCAATTATATGTCTTGCCTGTGCGTGTGCCTCATTATGGTGTAGTTGTTCAGGTGTGTGTGCATTGCTGATGGGTGTCATCAGCCACGGCTCCAGTGGTTACCCAGCATCCCCACTAGGTGACTGTAGGGGATGTCCATATTGGCAAAAGTGTGGTACAGCTGCATCAGATGCCATATATCGGAATCCTCATAGCTTCCAGGGCAGCCAGCACACGCATTCAGTATAATGCCCTGGCCATCACATACGACCTAGCAGTTGATGGAGGGGATGCCCCTGCGGTTAATGTAGGCCCTACCCCACTCACCTGGTGGTGCTTTGATGCATACATGCATGCAGGCTATAGCACCCAGTACTCCAGGGCAGTCTGCCATTTGGTGGAAGAGACACATATTGCTGGTCAACACCTCACATGTGTTGAGGACATGTACGTGCTCACTGGCATGTGGTGACATGGCATCTAGGAACTGGTGCAATACTCTGGATGCAGAAGCCTGTGTGATCCCCATGATATTCCCAGTTGTGCTTTGGGAGGTACCTGTGGCTAGTATACCTAGGCCTACACATACCTTGGTATCCACTGGGATGGGTTTCCCTCGGCCTGTTCGATGTGTCAGGTGTGACCGGCACAGCTCAACAATCTGCTGTAGGAGGTCTCTGTCCACCCCATAGTACTCCACTATCTCCAGCTCATGTAGCCCCTGGTAGGTTACCCTGGGTCTGTAAAGTCTTCTCTGTCTCCTCACTGAGGGTTGTTCGGCAGCATTCACATCCTCACCACTCTCAAACTCCTGCACATGTTGGTCTATGTTGCCTGCTGCAGCCCTTCTCATTTGGTTGGATTGTTTCGAGAAATGTCCCCACAAGTATACACCAGTAGTGTAGAGTGTGAAAGAAACCTGTGTGTATGGTGCTTGCTCACGTTACCGTAGTGTTCTGGGCTGGGCTGGGCATGTAATCTGATGATTGTGCTAATTATCACCTGTTTGTGCAACTTGTTCACCTTGACTACTCCACTACTGCTGTTGTCCCTCCCAATTTCACTAGGCAGGTATAGACATACCCCTAGCTTAGGCATGCTAAGGCATGAGCAATCCCAAGGCACAGGGCTCCAATGTATGTACAGTATGCCTGACACCCCCCCCCCATGCTTTCACCTATATTAGAGTCCTGCACCCGGCTATCTATACACATACACTCTTGGGATCTGCATCACACCCTGGGCATAAACAGGATTCACTATTTTCAACCTCATTTGCATAGTATTGTCTTCTAATGCATAGTTATATGACCCATACTGAGCCTCCAAAATAATAACCACTGCTTACTGTCGCACAGATCCGCACACAACTGGTTAAAGGTGCCTTACTATCACCGTATTCGATGTCCCTTGTTCTTCCTAGCAACAAAAATAACCAGTCTCTACACTACTAGAACCTGAGACCCTGCACACCACAGACGATGTGCTTTACCACTAAGCCATGGCAGATATACATACATCCAAGGTGATCACGTACAGATCATCCAGCACAGGCATTCAATAGTATAGGACATGTATTCCATCATGTAGATTTATGTGTGCTAATGTCCATATATATATATATATATATATATATATATATATATATATATATATATATATATATATATATACACACATACACACACACATATACATATACACACACATACGTAGATATAGAATATATATCACAACAGTGGACCACATGACACCAAAGCATTAGACAAGAATGAAAAGGAAACCACATGTGCCACCTGCATTATGTACTGGTGTTACTATCAAGGCAAGTGTGTTTCGTTGCGTCACATGGGTCAAACTGTATTAAGGGTAAGAGTAGGGCTGCTGACATTTACTCACCAGATGTATTGGCGAATGTATGTGTATGTCTTGCCAACCCAGTCTTTTGGGCGATTGTGACATTTGTGGACACTATATAGGAAAACAACAAAACACGCTCAACACATCCTGGAGCTAGCCACTCACAGATACCAACACATAGGCTATGACTGCCAAACACACACACCTGTCATGCCTTGGAATAGAACACCTACCTGTCTATTCTATCACACTACAGCATTACGCAGTTACAGAATGCGCTACTGAGATTACTGGATTACAGTACTCCCAGAGGCATACTTCTAGGTGGGTGACATCATCAGCAATGGAAAAGACGCCGATAGGGATTGTATGGAGAGTGAGCAGTCTAAAAGAATTACTCTGTCCCTAGGCAGATGGAAACACACACATAATTGGCAGGGCTGGGATTAGAGCATAGACCTAATTACCTTATCACACTACAGCATTACGCAGTTACAGAATGCGCTACTGAGATTACTGGATTACAGTACTCCCAGAGGCATACTTCTAGGTGGGTGACATCATCCGCAATGGAAAAGATGCCGATATGGATTGTATGGAGAGTGAGCAGTCTAAAAGCATTACTCTGTCTCCAGGCAGATGGAAACACACACACATACACACACACACACAATTGGCAGGGCTGGGATTAGAACATAGACCTAACTACCTTATCACACTACAGCATTACGCAGTTACAGAACACACTACCGAGATTACTGGATCACAGCACTCCCAGAGGCATACTTCTAGGTGGGTGACATTATCAACAATGGAACAGACGCCGATAGGGATTGTATGGAGTGTGAGCAGTCTAAAAGCATATTACTGTCCCAAGGCAGACGGAGACAAACACATGCCAGTGGTGTGAGCAGGACAACTGCCTATCTATGGACCACTATTACAACACTACATAGATACGAGATGCGCCACAGACACTACACCTTTCAAGACAGTCAATATGACCTTCTAGGAATGTGGACATCGACATGGATGCTGGCAGTTACAGTGTACATACCTGTGAACCAGTGTGTTCAATGTAGGAATCCATCCTGAAGTGGGGTATGGCCATCTGTTGCCTGGATGACCACTATCACTATACAGGATTACAATTGTCATGCCCATACACATAGAGGCACATAACAGACACAAGTTGTCACTGGGCATGCTCACACACTTAATAGCACACGTCCGTTTGGAATGCAGTATGTGTCCATCTACACAACGGTGTACTGGGCATGCTCACACACTTAGTAGTGAAGGGCTGTCTTATATGCACTCTGATTCTAAACACAGAAGGGCACAGTGTGTCGATAGTCATCATTGTTAGCATGAACGCTGCACTACATATATCTAACACCAGTCTTCTACGCAACATCTGCTGCTGTCCATCACCTTAGCTGTACCAATCTAAACCTGGTACACTAATACCATCCATGGTGATGTCCTGCCAGGAGTGGCTACTTCGCCTATATAGTACCATTCATAGATGAATGTCCTGAGACCAGGTAAATACCCTGACACCTAGAGGACAACTGCATTGTATGTGTATGCTAAACAGTGCTAGATGTGTAGCATTCATAATCACAGCTGCCAATCTAGATCCAACAATGGGGAATACTGACATCTGTGCAGTGAGGAACACCTGGCATAAGGCTCAGTTGTGCACAATAGCACTACCACCGTATACCTCAGATACAGACATGTGGGCCATAACACCGTTACAGGCTGCTCCAGGTGGTAGTGTCCCCACGTACATGAAGGCCACTCACATGTACTGACCAGTATACTCTCAAAAGCCATCACAGATGTGTCAGGTGCAGATCACAGTGTCAAAAGCTGCATTCTGGGATGTAGCCCTCAGACATCACCATGTCCTTGGACCAGCAACACACATCCATACATGTGGCAGGACATACATTAGTACAACACCATGTTACTCATGACCAGTGAACTGTACCTAGCTCTACAGCAACTGTGCAGACTACCCATGTACTGACACGGTTCCATCATGTGTTATGCAATGCAATGATACCACTGTTTATAACCAGGTCGGCTGTACACATAACAGGGGCCCTGGGTCATATACAGCTGTAACAGATAACTGTTGCTGTACACCAGTAAACACACTCATGTTTGGATATGACATACATGTACCTGCCGTGGATATGTACATGCCCCAATTACATGCATGCACATGGAAGGTAGGTCCATGGCTGTTGAATGCTAACAGTACATAAGATGTGATAGCAATGTTGACTGAGTTAACATTCCCTCTGTACTGGTTACCCATGACAACTATCATATCATACAACAGTCCATGTGTCATGTATGTCATCACACATGTCACCAATTGCAATACCTACAAACATGGCTTAATGACAGGAATGTAGGACCTACACACATGTACATGTAGTGGTGTGCATTCAGCTACCATGCGTGTACATTAGCTGATGTTTGCAGTTCATCTGTGTCTTACTACAACATGCAGTTGCAATGCAGCCCCATCATTGACACCTGTATATGGTGAAATACTGACAGTATGGTAAGATGTACATCAGGTATGGATGGATGTGTGTACATAAAGTGGTGGGCCAACTTTGCAGATGGATGTTTGCTGAAGACAGCTCACAGGTGTGTCACAAGCCATCCTACCATAACATGTGCAAACACTAAACTATGTTTCTGTTAATTGAAGGTGAAGACATACAACCTACACAGCGGTCAGGGTGTCACTGACTGTAAATCACTTGACACCTGTAGCACTTAAGACCTTCCGTGTGCATATAGCAGCACAATTGCTGAAGGTACCGTCAGTACACATTGTAATGCGGGCATTACTGCTGCATGTCTATCATATGTATCATAAGATAGCAGGTGTTTGATTCACAGTACTGCCATGTGTGATTGCTTGTGTGTCCATATATGCCACATATGGTGGGGAATACATCCCAATTGTTACACACCCCTGTACACTGTTGTAGAGATCTGTACATACTGCAGTGTAGAAAGCAAGACATAGGCAGGGGATGGTGTGTGTATCACACGCATGTTAGCTATCTGTATGTGCATGACATAGGTGAATTCAATTGTGGACTCCACAGTGTGTGTATGTGTGTGTATGTATGTATGTATGGCTGTCTGGTCCATGGAGTGAGGATGTATGCTACCATAGTGAACAGATAGGACCCCTAAACCCTCCAGGTGATGCAATCTACTACCCTGTTGATGCTGTCGGTCTTAAGCATTACTGACTACCTGTACATGTTCATTCTCTGTGTCGCGTCATGTGGGTGCACAGTACTGTAATGGTGATTACCACATAGGCAAGGATCCTCACCTCAACACTATCAAGAGTGTGTGTGTGTGTGTGTGTTACAGTGTCGTTGACCCCGTGAGTGTGGGTGTGTTACTGTGTCTGAATACATGTGTGTGAATACCTGTGTGTGTGTGTGTGTGTGTGTGTGTGTGTGTGTGTGTGTGTGTGTGTGTGTGTGTGTGTGTGTGTGTGTAGTTGTGTGTTCTCATCCTGTAATGTGAATGTGTATTACTGCTACACAGTGAGGCCTCATGCTATCAACTGGCCTCTACCCTTGACATCAGCTAGACCGCTATGTAAACTCCCCGCACCATGTAACTGTACCTGTGATGTCACCTGGTATGAATGTCACGTCTCTAGCCACTGTAGCTTAGTACACAGCCCACATGCTCCTGGATCAGTAGATGTGTAGACATCATTGGAATGTCAGCCTTTCTAACAGTGAGGTTGAGGCTACGTATAGCATGCTGGTATTGCCATACATGCCTGTGAGTAGTCCACATTTACACATGGGAAACTGCAAACACTGGTACTTAATGGCACATGCAATTAGACCTTAAGGAGGGAAGCAGGGCATCATACCAACATGCTGTTACTGTTGTTACCAAGACACATACTGTGAACATAAAACAATGCATTCTAAACCTGTACTACACGGTATGTCTGCTGCTTGTCAACAGTACACAACAATTGTAATATACACTTATCTGTTCACCCTGTGCATCAGACCATATGAGCATGTCCCTGCACCGTTGGTGTGGATGACAGGAATGCAGCACAGGCATCATCATATGCACAGGGTGATAATGTTTGCCAGGGGCCTAGGCTGCACCAGTGGATGACATCATGTGTGTGGGTTAGGGCCTGTGATCTAATTGGCCATGTGTGGTTGTTATGCATGTGAGTGTTGCGGTGCCCTACAGATATTTCTGGTGTGTGTGTGTATGTGTGCACACAGTTCTGCCATGTGTCTGGCCTATGCAGGGGTATTATTGACAGCTCCAGACAGTACAGACCAGGATTTACAGCTCACGGTGTCCGGCCACAGCCACGTGACCTGTGTCTGCCAGGGGTTGCACAGGCACTACCAGGCAGAGGTACAGATTGGGTACTGTCCGATGACACATGTCCACTGGAACTGTGTCCCCATTGGGACCATCCAGGGCCATGTCCACATGGCCTGCTGTGTCCTGGTGTGGACAGCACAGCACCAGCTGCACTGCTGCTGCTACTGGCACTATGGGAGTGAGCATGTGAGGTAGCTCGTTCACATAGACCTGCACCAGGTGGTGTAGCTGGCCTACGTCCACGTGCCCTACACCTCACTCCTACCAGATGTTCCAGCACAGACAGCTCATGCTCACGGATTGTCATGCCACGGTCAAGGATTCCAACCATGTCACCCAATCGTCTGTCCAAAACTTCAGCAATCTGCTGTTGGGCATTTGCCAATGCCTGGATGTTGTCATTTAAAGAACGGATAGCAGCCCTCTGAAGCCTCTGCCCTTCTCTGTTCTGCCATTCAGCACATGCCTGTGCCACCATTACAGTCTGAAACATGTGTCTGGTCACACCAGCTGCTGCGCTCTGTCCTGCAGGTGCATGTCGGCCAGAGGTCCTCCTATGAGCAGCACTGGCCACATGCCTGTGTGGCACTTCTGCAGTCATTTGACTGACACTATGGTGTGAATACACACCTTCCATAGCCACCACATGTTCCTGTTCCAAGCTAACACACGGTAACTGTCCTTCCCCAATGGCCACTGGTGATGGGTTATGTGTTGGCATGAGAACTGTGTGCGGGGAAGAGGGGGGATATAGGTGGAATGGCACATATTCAGCCCCTGACAACCCTGCCTGTACCTCAAGCATATGTTCATCATCACTGCTAGAGTCTGTGGTGACACTAACATCAGATGGACCGCAGGAGGGTAACGCACCTACATCACCTGTGAAGGCAAACAAAGACTCTACATTACAGTAGAGATGCACACACAGACGCACACACAGACACACAGACACACACACACACACACACACACACACACACACACACACACACACACACAGACACAGACACAGACACACACACACACACACACACACACACACACACACACACACACACACACACACACACACACACACACACACACACAATGCATATGATTTGACAGAAGGCATGCAACATTCATGTGATACAGCAGCTCAGACATTAATAGTGATAGTTATCATACATCCCTGGGTTGCACACAACAGCAAGCATGTGTCATAGCATGTGTCATAGCAGAAGCCATGCATTTCACACAATCATGGTAGTAAGCATGCATCCCTGTGTTACACCATGTGGACCAGCACAGGTTAACAGTACACATGTAGTATGACATGTAATCTGCTGACGTGTGCATTGACATGCATATATGTTTGAAACAATGGTGTCCTGACACATGTACAGTGGTGTAATTGTGTCACATTGCAGTGTTGTCTGTACGCCCTACAGATAGAATGCACTTTTAGTAGATGTGCATGACCATTAAAGGGTATTATGAGGCATCTATATTGCTATACAGTGTGAAGTACAGACACAGTGCCATTGCATGGAATCATGAGGTGTCTCTATTGCTATACAGTGTGGATTACACACACAGTGCATAACCATGACTGTGTGCATACACAATACATAAATATTGTGGATTGTGACCCATGTCGCTGAAGTGTATACACACTAAACCATGATGTGTCATGTGTGACAGATCACCGAAGGACATACGGATGACACCCCTGCACAACTGCTAACATTTCTTAGCTGCCTGGCAACCATGTCCACACATGCCAGACTTGTCAATACACCATGTCCCACATGACATTTGTGTACCACACACACAAGGTGCATGGCTGACAGTGATGTCCAACAGCAGCAAGGGAAATGTACTGTATCTGTGGCCTGATGTGGTGTCTGTGTATGTATATGGATGCTGCACAGGTGACTACTGTCATGATGTGACACAGCCATGATGTTCAACACATCTTATGTGGTCGAATTAAGTGACACCTCCACAAACTGTACACAGGCTTGTAGAATGTCCAGTGTTCCACATCTGCTATATAACCATTCAACAAAGGCTATAGTTGGACCATGTTTAGCCAATGTACAACAGGGTGTACACACAAACACATCACATCTACTATGTGTTGCTACATGTCTCTGGCCATCCTCCATGGCTATGTGTGAACATATGTTGGCCAAATGTTTGTGATGGTCGTCTATCTCACATGTCTGTGTTGTCCCATATGACATACACCCATAGATGTCAGATAATCCACTGTCCACAGGGTTATGCAGACAAAGGGTTGTATGTTTGGTATGTGGGGTATGTTTTATGGGATAGTGAGACAATGTTGCAGCCGGACCACTGCATGTCATGGACATGTCAGATGGCACATAACAATGTGTGCACTCATTGCAGGGGCATATTCCACAATGGTGAATCCTGTGGGCTGCCCATACTCCAGCTCACTGTGTAGTACTGTTTGCGTACCCCACATGTGTTGTTCTGATGTATAGTACATATTCCTACATTGAACAACACCTCCACCATTGTATGCACAGCTGTCCACACATATCTAGCAATGACAGTTTCTGTGGTTTCATGTCTGTGTTTCATTTTGTTTGTATGTATTGCACATGGGTAGCCAGTGTGATTGATTAAAGATGCGACCTGTATATCATGACCGGACCATACAGTATGTGTACGTGTTAACTGGCCACATGGAGAATAGATCTGTGCATTAACATGCCTGATACTGATAACTGTCTCACCTGCAATGGCCTGCTGTCTATGCTGCATGCCAGAGGTACCTATATAGAGGTGACACAGCAGTATGATCATTATCCATGACTGTATGACAGCTACAGGGTGCAATGTGCATGTTAGCACATTTGCCAGTACAATAGGATATACTATGGAGTATGCACATGTGTGCATACACAGGGTAGCATACTATAGTATGCAGCATGTGTGTAAACATACCTTGCATATGATGTTACATTACATATTGTACAGTGATACATGCAACTAAATGGGATATAATAGCTATATGTGCAGTAGTGACTTACCAGGGAACTCCAGGCTCGGTGGTTGGGAAACACCCACCTCCATGATGGCAGCTAGGGTTTGTGGATGCTGTTCTGATGGTGTCCCCAGGTTGGCCAGTAGCTCCTTGGTATGTGTGAGTGGGGGCTGGGTTGGTGGCCCACCACCTGTTGTACCTTGTTCCCTCATGATTGCATTCGCACGCTGTTTCGCATGTCTGATCAGGTCCATGCAGTGTTTGTGCACCTGCTGGTAGGTGCGGTTATGGCCACCCACATCATTAACCCTCCTGCAAAGTTTCTGCCACAGGTCATCACACTGCTGGGCATGCTGTGGCACATGGTTGAACAATACCTCATAGCTATCTTGGAGGTAAGGTATGAGGGCCTCATCCTCCAAGTGGCTATAAGCTGGCAGTCTTGATCGAGGCATATCTGTAAGACATAATGATGGAGACAGGTCACACTATCTCAGCGATGCACAGAGATACAGCTGCACATACATGTGTATTACATTTAGTACATATGAACAGTTGTCTTTGCAAATCTTCATGACACTGACACCACTGACATGTTTGTGTCACACACATGTGACACCCAATGGGGATTGGATATTATCACCGTAAATGTGTGACACCTCATTACATTGCTCATACTCCATGTGAATGCTGTCCTGATGTGGGCATGTCTGTTTGCCTGTACTGGTGTTCTTACCTATCAGCACATGTCTCTATGTGTCCACATTAATGCTGTTGACCTTGATGCTGTGTATATGTCACACATCAACACATACACTGCCTTAACGGACATGACCTGTGACAAAGCAGACATGCGCACGGAAACCTTTACATGTATGTGTTTTGCCATATACATCTACATGGCACTGTACAGCAGTTCAACATCCTGCCATGTATTGCCTGTGTTGCACATGTGATACACATGGGACAATGGCTAGCCGGATGGTATTTGCAGGGATGGTTATCAACTATAGCATGTATAGCCAAGGTCATGTAGTAGTGTGTATGCCCTGGGCCATGTATGAGCATAGGATGTAAGGTTTTCTAGCTGTATCCAACAGCCATGTTCCTGCCGCCAGGTGAATCAGTGCCACATAACTGATCCAGATGGTTAATGATACATCTACCATGTGGTCATCACACCATGTCTGACAGAGATGAAATGTGCAGCTTTGCTGGACAGGGTTGCATAGTATGGCAGGAGTATATAACGTGTATGGCACAAGGATCTGTCCAGCATGTGGCGATCCTTGTACTAGGAAGGTGGCTGTCCATGATGTATATATTTCAGATCAGGATATGTACGTGTAGCATGTCCAACATCACAGTGTTGGACATGTCTTTATGCAGGGTAGGCAGCATGCTGCATAGTGGAGATGAGGATTGTGAAGGCTGGTGTCACCCATCCAAGCATGGGCAATACTCCTTAAAGGTAATATGTGATCCGATATTGGTCACTTGAGTGATGAGTATGGCTGTACAATGATCTCCATGCTCATGGATGGCACCCTGTCATGACTAGGGTTGCCTCTTATGACTACCTAATAGGCTTGGTGACGTCACTAGCTCAGGGAGGTAAACTGCGCAGCACCATCCCTTACAGACAGTGTGCATTATGTTGACCGCTGCCTAGGTGGTAGTTCATGGGTACAGGGTTATTAACCTAGCGGTGACAATGCAATATGCAGCTGTCAGATTGTGCACATATGTCATGCACCTCACCCACAAAGCACATTCTGTATGTTGTCCACAACACTGAGTCGGCTATTGCTCCTAGGTCATGGCCATTCACATACTTACATACACAGATGCCTCTAATTTGTCTGTGTGGTATGGGCTACAATGAGGGTGGAGTACAAAACATTAACCCTTTTTTACTGTAGCTGCCACTGGTGTGATATGCACATGTCACTCAGACACCTTTTGTAGTGTTGGTTCTGTCAACAGGCCACTGGCAGAACACTCCTGTGACATACAAAGGTACATCTAGTATACTGAGTGTAGATGAAACACAGTATGGGTGATGATGTCCTATAACCTGTCACAAGTATGATATGCAGTGTGAAATAATCCGTAGTGTCATCTACATCTGTACTGCTAACAACATATACATTGATTAAGGTTCATGGACTTTCAGACCAGACTCAGCAGAGTAATAGTGCAGTGCCTTCCATTATGAGTGGTGTCCCCACTTTGTGGGTTGTGATAACTGTTGGTGTGCACCATTCAGTGCTTTCACAGACTGACATGAACCTATGTTTTACATGATGTGTATGTGTAGAGCAAACTGTTTTGCCATATGTGTATGATACAACCAGGGATGTGTACAGGTCACATGCAGCCTGAGTGCACCTTGTACCATCATAGTCATGGTTACAGGGGCTCTGTAGTGTTCATGGATATGTGATTGTGTACCTGTTGGGGGGGCAGTGAATTTATGTTATCCGACACCCTATCTGCATTGCTTATTCATGCTCAGCACTTGTTCAGAACATGTAAGCACTTCATGAGCTACTAATTACTATAGCACTCAGTCCTACTCATTTCCTACAGGTAAACACTCTTTGTACTTACATTTCCAGCTTGCTTAGAGTAAAACAGCTGTTGTACACACTTACCTCACATATCTAGTGAGAAATAGTTGAATATTCAGGCATGTCCAAGTGTCAATTCCCAGTGTTATCGTCTGTCTATATGATGAATATGGGCATCATGAGGCAATATATTGTCTCGTGTACACAGTCAATGCTCACCTCCTAACATACAACACTACAACCTGTGGGAGATGCACATATGTAGCCATGCTGGAGGTAATGCTCTCTCCAACCCAGTCTGAACCTGACAATCATGTGGGGATGTTAAACGTTTGCACCACACTCATCACATAGTCTCACTAGATCTCCACCACCACAGGCCACACATAGTAAGATTACAACATTTGCGGAGCCTCTCAGTACTACTCTGTGTAGGCAACAGAGGACTCCAAAGCAGAAATGCAGGCAGCCCCCATCACCAAACACAACACCAATTACTTATAGCCCACAGACTCAAGTGTGCCCATCAACTACAGCCAATAGAGCGATATAACATACCCAACACTCTAGTCATAGGTGACTCTATAGCTGGTCACACTGATGTCCCACTCAGCAGGCTACACAAGGTGATAGTCACTTTCAGATGGCTGTCGGGTAACAGGATCCGTAACATAACCTATGCACTCAGGTCACTCCTTAACAGGTAAAATATGACTGTCATTCTCCATGTTAGTATGAATGCCCTGAGATGTAACTTCCTGGACTACATGTACAGAGACATGCAATAGCTCCCCGATCTTGTAGCCCAGGCAGGTATCGCCCTAGCCCTGAGAAGCATTCTGCATTCGTCCAGACTGATAACGCAGTAAAACGACTGAATTATTCACTTCAACAGTTGGCTATGCTTCTGGTATCATTCCAAGGGTATCCAGTATCTGTCTGCTTTGAATGACATGGTTGACAGAACACGATGCTTTGGCACAGATGACCTGCACGGCAGAGGTGTGTCCATATTTCCCAAGGATGTACACACCTCCAGGCTGGTTGCTTAGCACAATGCATCAGAGGTAATCCAAGTGCAACTAACTGTGGCCATAACTGCTATACAAATTGTAGCTTGCTACGGATTCCACACCATACCCTACGGTTAACAGCCCTCACTTCTTGGTGTACTGGAAAGTAGGGTTCAAACAGGAACTACTGATGTGCGACTGACACTACCCCACACTTAACTGGGATACCTACTCATGTACCTACACATTAGGCCAATGCTTTCTGGGATTCATAACCTCCAATTGGCTGGATCAACCTATCCACACCACCACCATGGCCAACAATATCCTAGACCTGGACATTACCAACATGTGTGACTGGGGTTCCACACCTGGGGGTATCCCCTCATTGGTCAGATCCGAACATATGCTAATCACCCTTGTTATCCACATCCCAGAACCACACCCTTCACAGAATACACAGTACAATATTTCTACAAAGCCAACTTCAGGCTCCTTATGACAGAAGTAGTAAACATCATGACACCCGTGCAGATGGACAATATAGTTACAAATGCTGAATCATACACAACTGCACTTTATTAGCACTTACACGACTGCATGGATCATGCTATCCCAAACACAGCCATGACGGTACCCACCAGATAACGGACACCAATCTGGGGGTCCACTGCCATGGACATAATGTACAACAGGAGGAGGAGACTGTTGCAAAGTAGAGTACAATCCCATGGGTGGGGTAGCTCCCTGGTCAGCCTCAGTAGAAATCTGAGATCCCTTATTACACCCTCCAAAGCTAGTTATGTAAACATTACTGCGACTCATTCCAAGGACTACCACAAAGCGTTCTGGAGGTATGTCACTACTCTCGATGGCAATACCCACATCTGCTCTGACATACAGCGGTTAGGCACGAACATTACAGAACCGACTGATATTGGCTACATCCTGGCAGATAGGTTCAGTGCTAACTTTACACCCCTCTCACACCCTAAAGGGCCCAAATCTATACAGGAACAATGCAGAGTCCCTGCAGTTACAACTACACAGTTCCAAGCTGCACTCTCTAAAGCCAGGAACACAGAATCCATGTGACCATACAACATCCCAGGCTGCGATTTACACAAACTTCAGAATGAAATGGCTCCCCACTTGGGCACCAAATTCACTAATAGCCTTGTATCAGGCAGTGTGCCCCCTGAATGGTGCACAGCAACATTTATCACACTCTACAAAGGTGGCGCCACAGTGGACCAGAGGAACTATTGCCCTATATGCCTGACTAGACTGTTCTGCAAGGCTATGGAGCACATCATCATGGATCTCATTCACAGAGACATTGGTGGCCTCCAAACCTTTGATACCACCCAGTTTGGATTTGTTAGGGCCAGACCATGACTCCTAATCCTGGTGGAGTCCTTTGAGACAGTTACCAAGGTAGTAGATGAGGGTAAGGAGGTCCACACAACCTACCTTGTCCTCTCAATGGCTTTCAACACCGTTCCCCTTTCTGGTATTGTCAACATACACATCCACCTGCACATCAACCCCTACGTCACGAGATGTTATGCAAAGTGGCTCATGGACATGACCCACACAGTGAGGGTAGCATACCCTAGTTCCTACTGTAAATCAGTTACAATTGGCGTAACCCAGTCCTCGGTCATAGGGCCCCTCATGTTCGGTATATGCCTCTCTGAGGTACAGGCTAGCACAGAAGGACTTACCCTGAATAGGTTTGCAGACGACTGCAAACTAGGGGCCATGATTGATTCACCAGCTGATACAGACACCCTCCATAAGAATGTCACTGTGACGGATACCTGGTGTCAATAACATGGCCTCAAGCTGCATGCCACAAGGTGCATAGACATCCCCTTTGGATTATACCAATCACCCGCTGACTATCACATAGGTGGTAGCCCCCTACATAAATAAGACATTATAAGGGATCTTAGAATACAAGTAGATAGCACCCACTCCTTTGATAACCATATTGCCAAGGTGGCGTGGATATCCTTCTACGTGGCCACCCTAATCTGTAATGGGTTTGTAGCTGGAACAAAGGCAGCCATTGTACCTCTCTACTCCTGACTTATGAAACACGTTAAAGGGTACAACACCCCATTTGGGATGTACCTTACGAGACAACAGCAATGGCTTTAAATACCACAACATTAACACACCAAGAGGATTACTGACCTCCGAAGGATGACGTATGCAGCCCAACCACAGAAACCCCAACTGTACTCATTTGCATACTGCATACTCAGAGGTGATCTCTGCTGAACATACAAGGCCCATGTCCAAAACAATATTGATGGATATGCTCCACATAAGCAAAAGCCACTGAGAGCCACATGCTCTGGGATATGTACCCAAACGCAACAATGACTAGGAAGTGCTGGAGGGATACATTCCTGAACTGGACACTCACTATGCTTTGGAACATGATTCCTATGTACATCAGGCAGGGACCCTCACTAGCACTCTTCAAGAGATATCTCAATGGGTGGATGGGAGATAGACATGTATGCCAGGGATCACTGCAGTGGCTCTACTGTACACAGGTGCAGGAAACAAATGGCTCTGCTGTTCATAGCCACAGGACAGTAACCTAGGGAGGTGCCGCAAGTGAAAACACTGTAGTTGGGCTTATGAATGGACTTGGCCAGACAGCATAGTACCTAACTATGAACCTATGAAGCTATTACATGTTCTTTGTGCATGGATAATTGAGTAGCTCTTCCATTTCAATTAGCTATCCTGCTGTTACACTGTCTGGTGACTACAAGTCATATGTATCCTGTTATTGTGTATTGTACATGCCAATAGACATACCTGATGTTTGCATAATATAACAGTAATGCTATGTAAAATGTTAGGCATATCTACCTACAATACTGTACATTTCACATTTGTGCAACAATATCCCATAATGCAAATCATAATTGCACAGCAGGACCACCTTAGACATGTTATTCTCAGTTATACGCCCATACATATGCCTACTGTTACAGTATATCAACATATACTATCCCTTGTTATGGTACATACTTGTTGGACAAACCCTGCCACTGACAGCGGCTGGAGTGGAATTGTTGTGTTTAAAGCCCTTATGTAGCATCCCTTGTGGTGTATGAGGTGTTTACCTTGTGGCCCAGAGCAGTACACACAATTTCTACAAGCGTTACTATGCTCAACTTTACATCACTGCATAATAACTTTTCCCACTATATGCATTGCGTACACTTTCATTAATACAGAACAGGCACTACATACACTAACATACTGAGTGTTCTACATACATTCTTAGTAGTCCGAGTTTATGAAAATATCAGTCTTATTCCTTTTCTGTTTTAACGATTTTCTCGTATGTGCATATGGTTTGAATGTATGGCAAGCCATCCTTTTATACGTAGATACCAGTGACATGTGGTATCCTGCCACCAATTGGTGTTCCGGAGTAGATGATTACATGCACATCAACTGTGCAGCTACTCCATTAGCCAATTACATGGCAACAGTGGGGTATAATTGAATACTCCACTTGTGCATTGTCCCTTTGCCCTACCTTTGAGGAAGACGGCCCGAATGTGTTGTTTGTGATGAATTGCAACTGCTATATGGAGAGACACAGAGATATTTTAACTTCATGTCTCCCGTGGATTGTGTGTAATGGCTAGAGGATGTAGTTCTACATGTGAGTGTAGCTGTTATCTCAACCGTCTGATACAAGACTATTGCAAACAAAACCTATAACATCAGCGTCTGTTCCACTGTACAACAGCAACAATTTCACATAGCACCATTATAATGTGTCTCTCACAAGGTATGTTAAGGCTTCTGCAGATGTCATTGAGTGAGTGGATGTTTGTGATGTTATTACAGTCTGTATTGCAATTGTTTTGGGTGTGGGGGAGATGTAGGTGGGTGTACATAGCAGATAAAGGTTTGTGGGGACTACATTTATACATATTCCATATGTGTGTGAGGGCTCCTTCCCTAATTGAAGACCTATCATTTAGTAGACTAATACTATGGTTATTGCAGGCTTATTCATTAAGCCATTGTTAATTGGTTCCTATATAGCATGCAGGTGATGTTGATCCTTCAATCCCTCCAGAAATACATTGGTATGTAATGAAATGTTGCTACATGAAAGCTGTCTCATGTATTTCTGTCACAGATATTTGCACTCATTGGAGTTGTGTTGGTGACTGAACCTCTTTGGCTTGGGTTGCTACCTTTTCAAATGGTCATAGTGGGACATTTGCAGGACACACATCGGATTTTAGAGGCCAACACATACCCACGGTCAGTAGAAAGTATAGAACTTTACATATATGCCTATATAAAAGCTTATATTCTTGTAGCAGTTTACTTGCTTATCCTGTTTCTTGTTAGATGTAGGTATGTTAGATACAGATGACTATTTTATGCAAGCATTATATTCATGGAACATGCAGAACGTCTCGAGATTGTAGGACATTGGTATTTTTACTCAATTTGGTCAGGACACTACCACACATAGAGGAACTGCCCCTCGCAAGGTGGGACAGGTGTTAACCCCATGTTTAGCTCATGTCCATAGCACATATTTGTAATAGTGTATTATAGCAATAACCCATGCCTGGGTGTGGGTAATGGTGAATTTATCCGCGGTTGGTCTGGTTTGTTCACGAGGATGAAGCCTGAGTGGACAAACAAAGACAACCATGGGTAAATCCAGCATTACCCACACCCAGGCGTGGGTTGTTGCTATAATATAGTCTCCATATCCTTTGTTTATAACGTTCGATCGTGGCAGAATTTGTGATTGCTATGGTCCATGTTGTGCACATATTTGAAGACTTCAACTGCTGTATACGGCATACCCATGGATTCAGGAATGCACACATGTCCAACAACCACATTACCGTTCACAGACTCCCAAACCCCACAATACCGAACACTCGAACTCGCAACAGTCAAACTCCCGGAACTAACACAAACACAGAACACACACATGCACACACAGACACACTGCTACCCATCACATCCAAACAAACCATCCGACACTACATATGGCCAGGTGGCCATGCCCCTTACACACCCCATGTGGGTGGATTCGCCCCTCACACCACACCCAGGAGCGGCCTTAGGTCTACTGGTGCCCTAGGCAAAGGGCACAATGGCACCCCCCACCACACCGCCCAGTGCCCCCATCCTGGTCTACCTACATCAAATAAATACTGGTAAAGTGCCCCCATTAAAGCGGCACCCTAGGCGGCTGCTTAATTGGCCAATGCCTAAGGCTGGCTATGACCACGCCTACTGTAATAATCTACCTCTGAGTTAGTACGAACAGACACACGAAGCAAACATACACAGACATACACACACACACACACACACACACACACACACACACACACACACACACACACACACACACACACACATTACAGTCCCACGGAAACACACACCACACTCAGAACACACACTTACACACACTACAGCAATCAGAAACACACTTAAACACAGTACCTACCTGGACCGCAGCACCAGCAGCAATAACTAAATGTCCCTTAACATCGTGATAATAGTATTCGCGGTTCTAATGTTCCGGTAATGTGGTCTTCGGTCTTTAAGCCTCATGATTACACGTGTCGGTATGTAAAGCATTCGGTAGTTGGTAGTATCCTATTTATTTGATCCTCCATGGTTGTGTACATGTTGTTAACCTATCTATATATTTGCAGATATATGTATATCTGTATATATCGACATATATCTCTCTATCACCCTTTCTATCTCTATATTATATATATATATATATATATATATATATATATATATATATATATATATATATATATATATATATATATATCTATATAGAGAGAGAGAGAGAGGGAGAGTGAACACACCTTTCATTGGGTACATGACGGTGTATACTATTTCCTGAACTCCGCCCTTTTGTGTTTTAACCTATCACAATACACAACTGCCGTTGGTACATCTCAGGTAGCTTAGTGGTAGGTGATTGTGTACATGGTTGCGTGTTCTAGTCCTGGCAGTGGTCGTTTTACCTCTCAGAGCAGGCACTATTAGTACAAGGGTGAATAACGCAGATTTCAGCTGTTCTGGCCATCTTTGACCGTGATCTGCGCGATATTCAGCAAAGCTTAGACCTGTTTTGCGCATATCCGTGTAGTCATGTTTAAACGACGCTTACCGTCACTTGACGGCACATAAACCCGCTAACATGTGCTTAAACGTCCTCTAATGACCTGCATCCAACATCCATTATTCGTGCCATCGGAGTTACGTAACAGCCCTTGCAGGTCGTGGAACCGGGAACATGCACGACACAGTCAGTGGCTTTACCACTGGGGCATCTGGGATATGTACAAGTGTTATGGTGTTTTGTATGTGGACTGTACTACGGCTGTTCCTCCATACTGCAAACAAATGTGTAACTCATGAAAAAACTGTTAACACCACAAAGTCCAGTGGCCTACCAACGAAGATGACTCACAGCAGTTCAAACAGCAGGTTTCAAACAGCAAATTTTAATGAATGGACAAGGCAAACACACAAAAAGACTCTTTTTGTGTGTTTGCCTTGTCCATTCATTAAAATTTGCTGTTTGAAACCTGCTGTTTGAACTGCTGTGAGTCATCTTCGTTGGTAGGCCACTGGACTTTGTGGTGTTAACAGTTTTTTCATTGGACTCTGCCCTGGTGGGTGTTTGTGCTGTCTACTTTTCGTTTGCTAACAAATGTGTAACTCAGTTAGTTTACATATGGATGATACCTATTAATGGTATGTCCAAGTGATGTTTAATGGATGTGCTCCAGCTATGGGAATCCATGTCACAGTGAGCCACACACTGTAATGTGCTACACCTTGCCACAACCATAACTGGAGAATGCTGGGGTGACAGATACCTGTCATGGGTACTCCCCATGCTTTGGAACTACATCCCTGATTACATTATATGGATCCTCTCATTAACACACCAGGGAATCCTTGCAGAGTGGGTGGGGAACAGTGGTTACACCCCAGGGATCCCGCAATTGGCTCTGCTCCACAGAGGGACAGTTAGTTAATCGATGGGGTGGTGACAGCAGACACATTTTGCCTAGGCTGATGAATGGCCTCTGACAATCAGGCATGTACCTACCGATGTACCTAGGAACCTATACATACAGTATCAACACATGCTGTTAGCTTCATTTACTGTTCAGGTGTTGACTTACCTTGTACCAATAGCTGTTGTGTGTGCAATAGTTGAGGGCTGCCTATGTAGGATTCACACAGTAGACCACCTATACATAACAATTTACAGGTGGTTGTGTGTGTGTGCCATCCATTTTACTGTGTGCACAGGTGGAGAAATGTGTCAGTCCATAGGGGCCTACACTGTCAGTGTATGTGCTATACGTTCCCTCTTTGCCAAGGCATGGGCATATTGGGCACGCCTCTGTCTGCCTACTGGGGCTGGCACAGGGTGTTCATGGTCTGAATCCTTCTGTGCTTGTGATGCCCTTGGCAATTGTGGTGGGGCTGTGAGGGCCTTCACCATTATGTCCCTGCTGCAGCTGTTTCTGCAGGATCATATTATGTAGCATGGCACATACTATGAAGATGTGGGCACACATGCCTGAAGAGTACTGCAAGGCGCCACAAGATATGTCCAAGCAACAGAACCGTGATTTCAGCATCCCAAACACATGCTCTATGATGATTCTGGTTTGTGCGTGTGCCTCATTATGGCATTCTTGCATGGGTGTGTGTGCATTACTGATGGGAGTCATCATCCATGGCTTCAGTGCATAGCCAGCATCCCCCACAAGGTGGCCATATGGGATGCCCCCCCTGAAAAATACCTGATACAGCTGTGAGGCATGCCAGATCTGGGATTCATGGTAGCTTCCAGGGCTGCCAGCACACACATCCGTGATAATGCCCTGGGCATTACACATGACCTGGCAGTTGATGGAGTAATATCCCTTGCGGTTTATGTAGCGCCTACCATGCTCACCAGGTGGTGACTTGATATGTATGTGCGTGCAGTGTATTGCACCCAGTACCTCTGGGTAGTCTGCCACACGGTGGAAGATACGCATATTGCTGGCCAACTCCTCCTGAGTTCGGGGGAAGTATATGTGCTCATTGGCATGTGGTAACATGGCATCCAGGAACTGGTGGAGTACCCTGGATGCTGATGCCTGTGAGATCCCCATGATATCTCCAGTTGGCCTTTGAAAGGTACCTGTGGCTAGAATTGTCAAGCTTACACATACCTTCGTGTCCACTGGGATGGGTTCCCCTCTGTTGTTTCTGGATCTGAGGCGTGGCCAGCACAGCTCAACAATTTGCTGTATGATGTCCCTGTCCACCCTGTAATGCTCTACTATCTCCAGATCATGTAGCCCCTGGTAGGTTACCCTTGGTCTGAACACTCTTCTCCTCCTCCGGGGCCTGAGGTGGTTGTCAGCATCATCCTCCACACCACCTTCAGTCTCTAACACATGGTGATGAATCACAGCTATGGCAGCTCCCAACAAGTACATTGTAAAAGTTCCCTGTCTGTTTACACAGATGGTGCAGTGTTTGGGAATACACGAGTGTGTGTGAGGTGCCTTCACACTTTATACTATTGTGCTTTGAACACTGATGATGTCATAGGGTGTGTATGTACAATCAGAGCTGCAGGGTATCTTACTTATGTGTTTTACCACAGGTACTGCTATTGTGGTGCCTTTGGTGTTGAATTACATTTAGCTGCCGTGGATCACCTCTTGCCCTTGCCTTCACTTTTCTTAACGATTCCCCTCCCATTGTCGGGCATGCATCCAGCAGCCTGCATTCTTGTTTTGTACTTTCTCAAACCAGGATTGTGTTGTGAAATGTGTTCTATAGCCGATCTACTGCAGGTTTGCTTTGCTCTGCGGTGACAGTTCTCTTTTCTTTGAAATCCGACACTTCCTCTATCCTAAGTCAAAAATGCCCATAAAACACTATAAGTCCCAACGAATAAGAATAACTTAAAAAGAAGAAAAATGCTGGGACAAGGCTCCAAAATCCAAAACGAAACATAAAATGATGAAAATAGGCCTTTATTCTGAAACACAAGCGCTTTCACATAGCTTCTTCAGGTGTATATTAATCAACTAAAGAACACACCTTTATATATACAAAACAAGTCACATGTCCTGTGTTAGATCTCAACATCACTATCCATCATTGAAATTTATGAGATTCACCTATGTTTTTAACATGCTTCAAGCATGTTAAAAACATGGGTGAATCTCATAAATTTCAATTTAAAGTGCTATCCAAGTCCTTTGAGAGTGACAGAGGTGGGGACATTAGACTTAGGACTGAAGAAATAGAAGCTAGATGGATAGTGATGTTGAGATCTAACACAGAACATGGTCTCAATGAATGTATACCTTTGAAACCCATACTGCACACCAGAGGCTTGAGAAGATGATTTTATATATACATATATTTTATATAAAAAACATTTCTTTTGATTTTTCACATATATCGTGTGGTATATATATTTTTTTATTCATATGAATGTATTTTAGTAAGAATGTATTTATTTATATATGCATTTTATAAGATAGTTTTGCACCTTTAACTTAATTGAAATGTGAACATGTGACTTGTTTTGTATATATAAAGGTGTGTTCTTTAGTTGATTAATATACTTCCTCTATCCTGTTCTGCAGGTTGCTACTAGCAGCCTTGTTAGCTGCCGTCAATGGCCCACTGTGAGTTAATAGGTGTTAATTACTCAGTTGTACTCCAATTACCTTACTGCGGCATTTCCTTATTGTCTTCCCGTAACCTTCCTATTTGAGCTGTGGTGCGCGCCACGTGCAGCCGTTTACCGGGTTTCGAGCACGTTGTCATCCACGTACACATGCGCTTTCAGGCACCATGTGTGCTCTCAGCTAAGCAAAGCAATGGCTACATCCACACCCCTATCCTGCGGCTTTGCTTAGCAACGGGAACCCAGATTTGCAATGCTCCAATGTGCTTACAGCTACGGTGGCACACCCCACTGCTGATGTCATGTATACCTCCAGACCACTCCTCGGTGTTGTACCGCTGCACCGTATGGTACATTCTTAGGCCAGCGGGACGTTTGCGATTCAGTATTGTTTGCCTCATTTGCATGGCATTGACTACTAATTCATAGTTACCGCGCTGAACACTGTCACAGACCCTTAGCAACCCTTGCAGCTTGGTTGTGGTGTAGCATGCATACCATTGACTATTATGGTGAAATCACGATTTGTGTTACATTGCAATTTTATGACATCTGTATATATTTTCCTTGTGTTCCCATTTGCACACACATACCCTGCGGTTGTACTTTGCTTTAGTGTGGCCATGACATTAAATGTTATTTTTTATGTGTTGTGCATGTTTTTTTATGCCATTGGCTGTATATTTAGCCATTGGCATATGTTAACTTTGTAATATGTAAGTTTGGTCCGCTTTCATGTCTCCGATGTTCTGTTTGGAAAAATGTAAACTTTTTTTTGGTTTACATTTCTGTATGCTTACGCTACACCTGCACCACTTCATGAATCGCTATGTACCTTCATTTGCATGCTGCACTACTGCGCATGGGGTGATTAGCATACATGTGCCGAGAGCTGCGCAGATCTGGCATATGCTGGTAGTGCACGTGGAATTGGATCATACCTGAATCGCTCGGCGGCCATATTTGGCGTTATACCACCTATGCTACGCCTGTGCCTGGCGCAAGCTTCATGAATCCCAGGGACAGTTTTTCTACAAGCAGTGTGAAAACTATGAAAACTATCCTACAGTGTAATTTTCATAATTCCTGTGGGTGAAATTCTGTGGTTTATTAGAATCAGTTATTCAGTGTATACATTTGTTTCATCAAACACTTTTATCTTAAACATTTTCTTAGGTTAAACTTTTTTGAGCTTTCCACTTGCCTGATAATGTGGGTTATGCCTTTGTAATCCCTTTTTTTGCCTCTTTGCATCGAATAAATAATCTGTGTTGCCTTTCATTACCATTGATTCCTTCTGGTTATGTTTGCACTGTTTTCTCTTGGTTTTAGCTTCGCTGTCTTCTTTACATCTCATGGCTCTGAATGTTTTGTTCTTTTCCCTCCCGGTTCTGACACCATGTTGCTTTCATGTTGGTACATGAATAAACAAGTCTTCATGGCTTCTGTTTTAAGCAGCTTTATTCTCTACAAACACATTACTGTAAAGCTTATTTGAGTATGTCTAAGTAACTTATATATAAACTAACTGCTGTGCTTACACACTGGCTGCTTCTTCAGAATGACACTAGGGATTGCATGTGTCTGGAATTTATACATGCATGCACAGCCTTGCATGCTTCTTAAAGACATAGCGCACACACTACACTCTGATCTTCATCTCTTATGTCCTCTTTCCCAAATTACAAGGTAACGGCTGCCACTAGTCAAATACTACAATCCCCTTCAAAAGGGTTGCTCAATTATATTGGGTAAAATAAATATTGATATAAATGTTAGCATGTAATCCAAGCAGTAAGGCTTTTTTGGAGTGGCTCTGGTGTTATCACAATAAACATAAACACTCTCAGGTTACTAAAAGTACTTTCTGAATAACCAGCCAGAATAAAAGGTAGCAAAATATTTAATAATAAATAAAATGATTTAAAACATGTATACACTGAATAACTGATTCTAATAAACCACAGAATTTCACCCACAGGAATAATGAAAATTACACTGTAGGATAGTTTTCATAGAGTTTTTCTACAAGCAGTGTGAAAACTATCTAATTATAGTTCCCTAACTATTTAAAGATTAACTGTCCCTGTCTAATCTAATGAACTCAGCAAGACAAGATGATGCTCTTACTTCTGCCAGGCAAGATAAGAATTTATGCCCACTCTTCAGGCTGTTGTCTCGTCCTAAGCGACTGGAATAGCAACTCCTACTTTTTCTGCTGAACAGCTCTGGAAAACTCTGAGTAATAACTACTGATTTGGAAAACAACTGAACAACTACAACAACTGAGCATCTTCAACAACTACTGAACTATAACTGAGTTAGAACCTGCTTTTATAGCAGAACTTTTTACAAGTCGCAGAAAGCTCTTATGAGAATTCTACTCTCTCATATCAGACTTTAAAAAGTAAACAAAACAGCTGCTGTGGAGAGTCTATTCATTTCAGTTCTGGTACACAGTGACATCACATCTAGGTCAGCTGACTATCATAACTTACATTTATAATTCTTTTTTAAAGACACATACATTTGGTCAGCCAGAAGAACACTGTTTGATTGAAACATCTTACATAAATCAAAGTAATAATCAAAAAACATAAACTTATTTACAAAATTATAGGTAGTCATGCTGGGATATATAACACAGGGTAATTTACAATTATTTACAAATATTTGCAAAACTTCACCCAATCATGCTAGCACAGATAACAATGTCTAATATCCTCACACATATCACAATGGTTCATAAACCAGTCTGTCTAAAGTTGTACCGGTTTATTAATACATTCTTATTCACATCCTTACTGTGTTCAGCAGAGTGATTTGCCATACTCTTTCCTCTTCTGTACTCAGTCTGGCAGCTACCACTTATGCATACATGCAACTACCCATAGCACAAACCTCCTGAAAACTTCAGACTCATGCCATTCTCCTTTTTGGAATCATGATACTGCCTCTGTGTGTTTGTCCTCCCACAGGTCTCTCTTGGAATTTAGTTGTGTACTCATGGGAAATGACACCATTTCAGATCCCGCTGAGATTTTCTGCTGAACCAATGAGTTAGTTTCATCTACCAAATCATTTTAATTTTTGCTGCCTTCACTCTGCTTATCCAGGTCTTTCATCATCTCTAACAGCTCGTTATCAGGTAATCATTGACTATAAAACTCCATAATAACTGTATACTTTTACATTGATTTGTTTCATTTCAGCATCTCCTTGCTTCTCACATAGGATCATTGGAAGTTACTAGGCTAATGGCCCTAGGGCCCTTACAAGCCTAGCCAAGTTCTATCCTTGTTTCCATGATTCCACATCAATGGTAGTCCACTAAACACAGAAGGTGTTATAAGAAATCTGGGAACACAGGTTGACAGCAGTCTCTTTTTTGACTACCACATTGCCATTGTGGTCAGAAAGTCCTTCTATATAGTACCTCTCATTACTAAGGGTTTTGCATCCAGGAAGAAAAAGGTCATTGTCTCTCTCTCTACTCTTCCCTCATTAGACCAATCATCGAGTACAATGCTCCATTTGGTATGTACCTCACTAGACACCTGCAACAACTGGAGTAGCCACAAAAGTACCTCACAAAGAGGATGATAGGCCTTGAACACTTGTCCTATATGGACAGACTCAAAAAACTCCAACTATTCTCTGTCTTATATTGCCCACTTAGAGGTGATCTCTGCTTGACATACAAAGCCATGTCTGATCCAGCTCTGTTAGAAATGCTGCATCTAAAGAAATCCCAATCCCTCCACACCACATGCTCCAGTGACCTCAAACTCATTACTACAATCAACAGAATGTGCTGGAGGGGCAGGTTCATAACCCAGAAACTGCCCTTGCTATGGAATAGACTTCCCATACATGTCAAACAGAGCACCTCACTGGCCCTCTTCAAGAGAAACCTTGATGCGTGGATGGGAAATAAAAAATTTACCCCGGGGATTACTCCAGTGGCTCTACTCGACAGAGGCACTGGGAACTAAGGTCGGGTGGCAGAACATCAGGGTAATCCTATGGGCTAGGTTTGTAAAGGTTCCAGGGCCATTAGACTAGTACACACCTATGAACCTATTAGTGCCTAATGCCCATATCCAAGAGAGATACAGGTGGAACCTCCGGGGTGAATTTACGGTTACCCATCCAATCGTCTAGATTGCATTTGAAGAGGGCCAATGAGGTGCTCTGTTTGACATGAAGTGGTAGTCTGTTCTGAAGGAGTGGTAACCTCTGGGAGACAAATCTGTCCCTCCAGCAGGTTCTATTAATGTCATGTACCAGGTTAAGGTCTTTAGAGCAAGTCACCCGTGTACCATTTGACTTGCATATATACAGCATTTCCAATAAAGCAGGGTCAGAGATTGTCTTATATGCAAGACAGAGATTGCCTCTGAGCAGCCTGTATGGAATAGAATAAAGTGACAGTGATTTCAGATGTTCCATATAGGACAAATTCTGAAGACCATGAATTTTCCTTGTGGGGAACCTTTGTGGTTTCTCCAATTGCTGCAGGTGCCTGGAAAGGTACATATCAAAATGGGCATTATAGTCAATTATTGGGCTGATGAGGGAAGAGTACAGGGAGGTTATACCTTCTTTTTTTCTGGAGGCAATGCCCTTACTTATGAGATGAGTGATATAGAATACCCTTCTTACCACTGTGGAGACATGGTGATCAAAGGTAAGATTGCTGTCAACCTGTGTGCCCAGGTCTTTCCCCACAGAATGCATGCTTAGGGTGTTGCTATTGACGGAACATTACTCTTACTGAAAGGGATGATAATACATTTTTTGCACTGAGTTTAAGGTCATGACTTTGACAACAATCATTTGTTTGTGTAAGACCCTCTTGTAGGATGTTGACATCATGTGGAGATTCTATGACCGCTCCCAGTTTGAAGTCATCAGCAAACATTAACATCTAGCCTTCATCTTGGAATACTTTCCCTACCCAGAATGTAAAGTCTAGGAAATTTTCCCTGGTGCCCTCACCAAATTTCCTTTAGTTGGTATGAGCACTACCTTGGGTCTGCCCTGAAGGTTGGCCACAAGCCTGGTTGGTCCAACCCAGTTAAATGGTTAAATATCAAAAAGATAGACTTTCAAAGTTTCAAAACAGTATGAGGCAAGCTGCTAGGGTAAACAAATAAATAAATATTACCTCATCAAAATAATTTTTTTTAAGTACAAAGCAGTATCTTTTAACCATGATATTTCTACTTACACTTATTGCCATACAGTCTACATAGTGTCTGTTTGTTCCATATCTTGAGATGCAGATTCCACATCTGGAAGATAGAAAGCTGAGTATCATGAACGTTAGAAAGTGTATAGAAGAGGCATGGTTTTGTTTAGAGGTTTTCCCAAATACCTCCTAACTACAGTGAGTCTTGTTTTGTAACAACAAACCCTGGCCTTTCAATGAAGGAAAACCTTGATGTGTACATAGACTATGGAGAGTCGGTAGTCAGGAGGTAATTCCAACAGGATATATCATTGAATATAAATTTGTTTGCATAACTACATGTTATGGAATCTCTATTACGGTGATGCCTGTTTTGTATACTGCAATATGTTTATTTTTTTTCATATGTTCATGAAGCACAGATGTTGGATGCCTATAAAAAGTTGTTTAGATACTGCGACTGCTAAAAATGTTACAAAGCTTTCAGCAATGGAAAAAACATGTGGAATGAAAGG
Source organism: Protopterus annectens (assembly GCF_019279795.1). NCBI lineage: Eukaryota > Metazoa > Chordata > Ceratodontiformes > Protopteridae > Protopterus > Protopterus annectens. The sequence goes on along the minus strand of NC_056733.1, from coordinate 650,716,903 downwards.
AGAATCATTTTTGTCAACTGGAGAGGTACCTGGAGAACAGCAGGTTGTGGAGATAGGGCTAGCTTTATTAGAGCATTAATAGCTGCCCAAACAGGCTAAATAGCAAAAATGGCCTGCAATGGCCAGAGGACATTCTCTGATTGGACAGGCTTTATATTCTAGTGAAGGTCATGTTCTGGCTGTAGGTTTGATAGTGGCAGTTTCACCCAGTATCAGCAGCTTTAGCTCACAGTGACTAAGAAGGGGTTGTATTACATGGGTCACTACATACGAATGCAAGGCATGCAAGTGCCTTGCTCAGTCTTTGAATGGTTCAGGTCATTTGTGCACTGGGTTAAAGTTCAACAAGTGACAAACACTAGCACTATCCAGTATTTGGGTGACTCTGTTTATGGGACTATTTCCAAATGGCTGAATAGGCTTGTTTGCTATTTTCTTGTAGGGGAATGTGAGGTATTTCTGGGATACCAGCACCAAAGGTATCAGGTAAGTCAGTAGGATAGGCATAACCCTGTCTTTCTTGGGCAATGAGATCAATATAGAGTTATACAGTAGATATAAAAAGTGTACACACCTATATTAAAATGCCAGGTTTTTGTGATGTAAAAAATTAGACCACAATAAACCATTTCAAACCTTTTCCCACCTTTAATGTGACCTATAACCTGTACAATTCAATTGAAAAACAAACAAATATGTTATGGAAAAAATATAAAGAATAAAAAACATACAATAAGCCGGTTGCATAAGTGTTCACACCCTTAAACTAATACTTTGTTGAAGCACCCTTTGATTTAATTACAGCATTCAGTCTTCTTGGGTACACACCTGCCATCAATTAAAGAGACTCTGACTAACCCCAAATAAAGTTCAGCTGTCCTAGTAAGATTTTCCTGACATTTACTCAGTTGCCTGCTACAGCAAAACCCATGTTTTGCAAAGAGCTTACAAAGCATCAAAGGGGTCTCATTGTTGAATGGTATCAGTCAGGAGAAGGGTACAGAAAAATTTCCACAGCATTGGATATACAATGGAGCACAATGAAGACAGTCATCAAAAAGTGGAGAAAATATTGGACAACAGTGACATTGCAAAGAACTGGACATCCCTCCAAAATTGATGAAAAGACAAGATGAAAACTGGTCAGGGAGGCTGCCAAGAGACCTACAGCAACACTGAAGGGGCTGCAGGAAGTCTGGGCTATGGGATAGGGTTGCAAGATGGAAGCCTTTTCTTACACAGAAAAACTTCCAGGCCCAGCTAACATTTGCAAAACAATACATCAAGTCTCCCAAAAGCATTTGGGAAAATGTGTTATGGTCTGCTGAGACCAAGGTTGAACTTTTTGGCCACAATTAGAAAAGGTACTTTTGGCGCAAATACAACACTTTGCATCACCAAAAGAACACCATCCCCACGGTGAAGCATGGTGGTAGCAGTATCATGCTTTGGGGTTGCTTTTCTTCAGCAGGAACTGGGACTTTAGTCAAGGTGGAGAGAATTATGAATAATTCCACATACCAGTCACTTTTGGCCCAAAACCTTCAGGCATCTGCTAGAAAGCTGAAGATGAAGAAGAATTTCACCTTTCAACATGACAATGACCCCAAGCATACATCCAAATCAACAAAAGAATGGCTTCACCAGAAGAAAATTAAAGTTTTGGAATGGCCCAGCCAGAGCCCAGACCTAAATCCAATAGAAAATCTGTGGGGTGACCTGAAGAAGGCTGTGCACAAAAGATGCCTTTGCAATCTGATAGATTTGGAGTGCTTTTGCAAGGAAGAGTGGGCAAATATTGCCAAGTCAAGATGTGCCATGCTGATAGACTCCTACCCAAGAAGACTGATTGCTGTAATTAAATCAAAAGGTGCTTCAACAAAGTAGTAGTTTAAGGGTGTGCACACTTATGCAACCAGTTTATTGCACATTTTTTATTTTTTTATATTTTTACGCTTACAGATTTGTTTGTTTTTCAATTGAATTGTACAGGTTATAGGTCACACTAAAGGTGGAAAAAGTTTTGAAATTATTTATTGTGGTCTCATTTTTTTATATCACAAAAACTTGGCATTTTAACAGGGGTGTGTACACTTTTTATATCCACTGTAACTATTTAAACTTCAAAAAGACATATTTTCAAAGTTTCTGAACAGTATGAGGCAGGCTGCTAGAGTGGACAAAGTAATGTGAGAAATGCAAAATGGTATAATTGTTGAATTCTGCAAGTAAGTTATGTGTATGTGCAGTTGCCATGGGGGTTAGGGTGCATGTACTGCATTACAGAATTTGTATTTATAGAAGCAAGTGGGAAGATATGGCAGTGTGCATCTCTTTCTTTGGACTTATAATGGTTTAACCTTACTGAGAAGGGGTTACTAGCTCTTGACATGTACTTTAGGGAGTGAAGGGGTCAGTATGACAGACTACTGATTTGTGAGAGGTGGCTTGAGGCATACATTCACTTAACTTTAACTCATAACATTAGCTTGGTGGATTTGTTTCACACAGTGGTGGTTTTAAGTACCCGAGGCTTTGGATTTCATGACAGGACAGTGCTTTTTCAGTCTAACAGTTGAGGGATGATGCAGAATATTATGACAAATTATGTGGTAAATGGCATTTGGATGGTCTTGTGAAATGTTTCATGAAACACTGTTTGGGACTGAAAGTTCCAATTAATGCCAAGTATGTTTTACACATAAATAATGGAACAGTTAACTCTTGTTCTCCTTTTCAGTAGGTGTATGTCTGACAACTAACTCTGGAGGTAGAGGAGTTCTCAGTCAAGGTATAGCGGCACCACTAGGAATTAATAGACCTAAAGCACATGCCTCTAATGAAGATGGAACTAGTATTAAGAATGATGAAGAAATACAAATAAAGTGGATTAATTTTATTAGCATTAGAAAGGACCAGAACTGGGAGATCAAATGGCCCACACTGGTGGGTCAACTATGTGACAATCCTGTGGCTGGAAAAAGGGCAAAGATGAGAGGAGTGGCTGGGGATGCACCAGCTCCCTTGGTCTTGCTATCAGAAGGTGAGAGGCCGTAGGAATACAATGAAAAGTTTTCAGGGTAGGAAGCTACAGGATGAGTCGAGTGGAAAGTTACCCCATAGATATTAGCTCTTTACTCCTCAGTCTGTGGAAGTAATTTAGTCCTATATGCAAATGGGGTGCCATGAGGTAGAATGTCTTATTTTCTTGTGGTGGCATATTTATTGACTGTTTATGAGACTTTTAATTTTGTTGAAGTTGATTCAGCCTAACAGGAAGAAGGGCACTCTGGCAGTTCTGGGGTCTTCATTGATGGGGGTGTAGTGAGGATATTTAGAGAACACAGGGTTATGGGGGTGTGCTCGCCTCTGTGTATGAGCTCAGGTACTGTAGCATGGACAAGATGTTATGGTCAGTGGAAGAAGACAGTGACTTTTTTCCACAGAAAGATTGGAACCCCAGAATTTTTTCAGGTGGCTTGGCTAAGGTTTGAGCCCTTCATTAGTCTGCACATTTCTATTAGCATAGAAGTATCAAGTCATTCGTTGGTGCTGTCAGCTGTTAGCAGTTATATACAAGAGTTAGGGAAGTGGTACTACAAGGCATTCTGTATTTATTTAAGGTGAATGATGTTAGTTCAGAGGATCAGGGGAATAGAATGTAGAGGTCTCAGATGTTGTGTAGATTTTCTTCTGTAAATAACAGTGAAAGTTTACATAGGTTTGGTTTTGTCATTCCTTTGCTTACTTGGCAACAGATCATGCGAATAGCTTTCCAGAAGAGGGGATTCAGATGAAAGAATAAAGGACAAGCAAGTGGTACATGCAGTAGCAAGACAACAATCAGATGGCTGTGAAAATATCAGGCAGCTGCAGAATGGATTTATCTGCAACTGTATATTGATTTAACAAGAGTGCAGGAACTAAAATGCATTTCATCTGAGAAATTCTGAGTTACTATTATTTATCAAAAACAAAATCCATAAAATGGTAAATAGTATTCACTCAACAGATAAAAACAGAAGACATCTATTTATGTGGAGCCAAACAGATTCCCCTAACAAATGCATACACACTTACAATCTCTTTGCAGGGGGTTGTACTTCTGCACTTATAAATTATAATTATGAGGCTGGCACACACGGCCGGGAGGCAAACCCCCAACATGCCATTAAAAATGGGATTTGAAGAACTGAACATTACACAGGTAACATTTTGGCATGCAGGTAGCTTGAATGAGGATGCTGTTACAGAATTGTAGGCTTTTGTTTATGAGGGAGATCACTGACTAAATGCATGGGTATGTGGTGACGTTCCTTGTGTTGGACAGGTGGTGTCCAGTGCTTTTCCAGTGCAATAGAGTTTATTTGGCAGACATGGGCTTGGATGAGTTTATTAAAGAGATCAGACTGGCTACAAAGGAATGGTTGAGCACCTGAGCATGGTGGTTGGATGTTTTGTACCACCTACCTGTGGAGGTGTGGAAGGCTCTAGAGGTAATAGTGAATATTGTTGGGAGTTAAGTAAGACAAAAGAGAAGACTTCTACAGAATTGTTCTGGGGTGGCAGGAGAGTAGAATAGTTGGAATTTTGACATTCCCTATGAGTATGACCCATATACTGACATTTCTCACAAAAAGGACATCCTGCCTTTAGTCACTCCTCTGACCCTAGTAGACAACGAGCAGTTATGGACTGCAGACTAACTTAGGAAATTTGATGTCATATTGGAAGATACATTAGTTTAGTTTCTGAGTCAGACTGCCTGTGCATAGCTGATTAGCTAATATCTGATTTTAATGATCTGTTGATTTTAGTTCTGCTGTGGCGACCCCTAACCGGGAAAAGCCGAAAGACACAAACAATGATCTGTTGATTTTACATTTAATAAATATCTGCAGCCATTTGTTCCATTTGATGTGTGTGTGTGTGTGTGTGTGTGTGTGTGTGTGTGTGTGTGTGTGTGTGTGTGTGTGTGTGTGTGTGTGTGTGTGTGTGTGTGTGTGTGTGTGTGTGTGTGTGTGTGTGTGTGTGTGTGTGTGTGTCTGCACGTGCATGCACATGCCTTCATCTCTAAGGATAAAGGGAAAGAAATCATCTCATAAGATACATATTTCAGTGACAAAGCCTTAGGAGTTGTTGTTGTTGTGTCTTTCGGCTTACCCCGGTTAGGGGTCGCCACAGTGGAACTCCGGTCCGCTAATGTTTGGTAGTAGATTTTTACGTGCCGAGTTACCAGCCCTGATGCACAACCTTCAACGAAGGCACACCCATTCATGCATGCCTCCACACAGAAGACGCCTTAGGAGTCTTACACCATAACTGAATAATGCACTCAAAATACTTACTAGTGCTTGTGGAAGTATATTTAGAGCATGACACAGAAACTGCACAATAGCATGATACAAAATCTATTTTATTAGCTCATGTATGGCCCACTACAGGCTAAACAGAAATATCACATGCCCGTCTAAAATTATGTATATTAAAAAAGGAATGAAAATGGAACAGCAGGGATATATCTTGAAATTATTGGGTAAAGAACTGTCAGCATGTGTGTAAGATATGAACCAAAAGTCATAAACATCAAACCAATGTCCTACAATCATGGCATCAAGCACAAAAACAGAATAATACATCTAATAACAAATGGGAAAACAAAGGTTATATTTTAAAGAGTCTAAAGCCTTGAAGAAGCTTTTTCACTCAAACAACCTACAAAGTGTTAATGAAAAGTGTGTAAGATTCTATCTGAATAAGTAACCATAGCTATCTAATTAAAAAGTGTTATCTGTACCAGTTAAAAAAGAAGCCAAGACTAGACTTTACAAAAGAAGATAATAAAAAACACCCCAGGCTTGTTTTTATAAGATATTAAGTTATGCTTACTGACTTGTAGTTGTATGAAATGACAGTTCATCTGCATTGCTACTACACAGGATTCCTCACTTCATCCGTGAGGGTGTGCAGAAGAGAAACAGACAGCTGAATTCATAAATGTTATCACAAAGTATACACTATGTATGCACCTAGTGTAACCTTTCTGACTGAATATACAGCACAAGCATTGCGGTGGGGCTGCTCTTGAATTTAGAAAATGTATACTTCATAGTAACCTTTATGAAACCAGCCTATGGTGTTCATAACGATGTTAGAAGCCATTTAATTTCCTAACAAAGAGTTAAGAATGCTTGAAAACAGGAATCTAGGTTGATTGGCTGAGCATAACCTGGCTGAAGGTACAAATCAGCCAAAATGCACAGCTAACTGCAAAATGGATGAAATTTCCCCTCATCCCTACATGAAACGTGGGCCATGTCTCCTGCATCCCGATACTCAATATAACTAACTCTGAAGTCAGGCCACCTGATGAGGAAAGGCAAAAAAATCCTTAAGGACTTTTCTGTTAAAACATATTTCTGACAGATGTGTGCTTTCAGCTGGGCTATACTTAAGCTAGATAACCTGCTCCCAAAAAACAAAGGTCCCATGTGAAATCCTGGGATACCATGCAGGTATAAGAAAATCTAAACTATAAGTACATAATTATGTAACATGTTACACAGAGGTCAGAAAAGTTCCTTTAAAGAGGCAAGGATGTTATCACAGTCCACAGCATCAAAAGTTTTTGACAAGTCCAGAAAAATGGACATAATAGTTTCAGAAGTATCATGCTTCTGATAAATATTTTTCCTATTCTCCCACAGCAACCATTGAGCCTTGCCCTTTTGGCAGTTCTGATGACTTATTCATGCCACCTGAATGAGAGCCCTATGGCTCATTTATTCCCTGAGCTAGCTGACTGTTGGAAACATCATCTATATGTTTTGAGGGAACAAGGTTTTTACTGTAAGCTCTAGTTTCCCTCTCTGAATGCCCAGTCACACCCAAAGGGTTGGCATTCAATGGGCTCTGCAATTGGAATCCATACCTATGAGTGTTATGGAATCAGGGATCCTACACTTCCATGTGAGCCCTGGTATCCACTAGGACTTCAACCATGTAGAGTGTACATGGGCACATACTCCCAGCCCCTGCTCCTCAGATGAGATGAGCAGCAAGGCTGTCCTTAGATGAAACAGCACCCTAGGTGAAGAGCTCTACAGCACAGAACAAAAACATCTGGAAATATTGGAATTTTTCAGAATTTGTTGGACTTGTGGGGGACAATAAAGCATGTGCCCTACTTCGTGTAATTAATGCTTAAAAATGCTTTGGGGAGGGGAAGAGGAGGGAGAAAGTTAACTGCAAGTAATGAACATTTTCTTTCTTACTAGCACTATTTTTGTGGTGTATTGTTTACTTTGCATACTATAAAGTACAGTTTTCTAAGTTATTTTAAGTGTAACAGGGATTAGGTGCTGCTGTTTTTTTTTTCCTTCTCCCTTCTCTCTTTCTCCTTGTTCGTAGGCAATGCAATGAAAAAAGCCTGGGTAAATGAGCAAGACGAAAGAAAAATTAATGTGCTTTTCCTCACTCTTGCATGGAGAAGTGACTGGATTAAAGACCTTAGATTGATTTAGTAACAAGTTTCAAGAGTAAGCAAGTAAATGAAAAAGAGTATTGAATATTATGAGTTTTTTAGCAAATATATGTATGCTCAGTAGCAATTCTGCAGCAGGTCTTCATGTTTCCAAGGAAATGATCTGATAAAGAAAAACTGGCTGCCTAGTTCTCGTATCTCCATGGAGACAATCTGATAAAGAGAAACTGACTACTAGCTGGTGGAGGGTGACTGGCTGAAGGGAAAAAAACTGAAAAGAGAAACTGGCTAGGACATAATGTTCTCTGAAAGCATTCAGGGGGTTTCCCAGCTGGGAGAGCTATAATGAAAAGACAAAACCAATTAGCACTTAGTAGAAGCACAGGCTGCACCATGTGTCTTGGCATGTTTAACCTTTCTTTTAAGTTAACTTAAGTCTGTGAGTGTGGTTGTAAGTATGGGACTTTTGTTCCTATAAGGAGGGTACAACTTCAGTATTTGAAGATATATATAGTTTTTTGTGTTAGTATTAAGTTAATAGGCTTTAGGGGATATTGGGGGTGTGTTTGTTTTTTTATTTGAGGGCTTTCAATAAAATAAAAAAAAGTTTTGTAAGATGTGACATAGCCTCAAATGGATATGACAAGAAATAATTGTATAAAAGCTCAACCTGTCAAACAATGTATGCATGTAACACAAAAGTTGGAACTAGATATTTAACAAAAAGGTGTTATACATACATAAAAGATAGGAATAATAACTTTTTAATGCAATGATCCTTTTTTGTAATGCCTTTAAATGTCAACAGTCTCACCGATAAATACAAAAAAGAAAAAAGTAGTAAACTATATTAAAAAATGTAGAGTGCAAATAGCTATGTTACACGAGACAGACTTAGAAATATACGAACATGTGAATTTAATAAAGCAAGGTTTTCAGGATGGTTATTCAGCGGAATACCTGGGACAAAGTAGGAGCTCCAATCATGATAGAAGAGGATAAAAAAGATAATAAAGGCAGAGTTGTAGTGCTAAGGGTCTACTGGCAATGGAGAAGGATTACACTGGCATGCATTTATATTCCACCTAAAACTGCTATAATGGAGCTTAAGAAAATTCTGGGAGAAATAATCAGTTTTCAGCAAGGAATATTATTTATAGGTGGGGACTGAATGAGATTTGCAACAGTGAAGATATGTCAGTGGGCCCAGAAGGGAAAGTATAACAAAGGAGGGTAGATTTTTGAAGAAATTTATGAAAATATTTGACATGCAAGATGTGAATTCAGTAATAGGAGTTTGGAGTGAATTTACATATTATTCCCCAAGATATAAAAACTGGGCTAGGCTAGACAGAATTTACATTACTCAGGAACATGTGCTTTAATTGAAGGTCTTGATACACACCCAATAACTATTTCAGATCATGGACCAATAATAACTAAAATAAAAACACAGTGTAATGAAATAAAAATGAGACACTGATGCTTCCCTCCTATCTGTTAAAAAAGAGAGGAATTTAGGGAATGGGTAGTGGAGATTATTCAGACGCTATTAGAGAGGATAGAATTTTTTCTGAAAATATAGATAGGGAATGTGATAAAATTAAGGTTGAATTTAAAATAGAGTGGAAATAAAAGAAAGGGAGCTAATGTTAAGAAGTAACAAGAATTATTTAGAGGGACTGACAAATGTTAAAGTATTGCAGAATAGGGGGAGTCTCATAGAACAAGAAGACGATCAATTACAGAATGCTATGCAGAAAATAAGGGATTACCTCAATAATATGCACGAGTTTAGAAATATTGCTGTTAAGCAACTGTTTTTGATAATAACAGTAGAGCATAAAAACTTTTAGCACAATGACTCAGGCAACAGAAAGTAGAAAGGGCTGTCACCAAGCTTAGGGGGCCTATAACAAGGAAGTAACAAGAGATCCTGTAGAGGTATTAGGAATATTTTGGAAATTTTGTGAAGGTCTGTTTAAGGCCGAGAAATATGGAAATCAAGAAAAGATACAAATGGAAATGTTTATAGAAGAATTAAATATGCCAAGGTTAGAGGCAGGTTATGCTCAATTACTAATGGTTAGGATAGGAGGAGATTAGATAAAAATTGTGATGTATAACCACTCTACAGGAAATTCCCCAGTAATAGATAGTATCCGTGTAGAAGTTTGGAAGCTAGGAGGCAAAAACTGATAAAGATCTGGAAGGATTTTTTAACAGTATTTTAAAAAGAGGAGAAGTACCAACATCCCGGAAGAAAGCAGTGGTAGCTGTAATACCTAAAGAGGGTAAAGATCCATCAGACTCAGCTTCATACAGGCCCATTACGATACTAAACCATGATTATAGTGTTCATGTCTGTAGTGGCTAAAAGAATGACAAAAGTAATGTCAAGATTGATACATATGGATCAATGTAGTTTTGTGGAGGGGAGGCAAACATTTGACAACATTAGCAGAACATTGATGACCCAGAGGGAAGCAGAATGTAAGAAGATACCATTGCTTTTGGTGGGCCTTGATACAGAGAAAACATTTGACAGAGTAAGCTGGGACTTTGTGAACAGGGCAATGGCATCATTTGCATTTTCTGAAAAAAGTTATAAGGTTGATTAGGAGGATATATGAGGGATTGGAGGTGAAAATTAAAGTGGGTGGGGTCCTCTCTGATAATTCCTACTTGAGCACAGGAACCAGGCAGGGGGTTCCTCTTTCCCCTTTGTTATTTGCATTGCATTTAGAAACACTGGCAAAGAAAATAAGGGACTCAGAAATTCAAGGATATAATTGGTATGATAGTCAAGAAAAGCTTGGCTCTATGTGCATATTTGCAGGTGATATTATTTTATACTTGACAAAACCAGAAAGAGACATTACAGTGTTTTGGAACATTTTGAGACAGTTTCAGATCTTTTTGGGATACAAAATTAATGAAGCTAAAAGAAAGACAATAGAGGTAAATTATGTAACCACACACAGATTGGTTCAGCAATATCCTTATTTATGGGGACATGATAAAATTAAATATTTAGAAGTATGGATTAAAAATTATTCTGATGTAGCAGCTAAGGATATGTGGGAAGAGACTAAACAAAAGATAATACAAAATCTGAGAAAATGGAAGCTTTGTTATATGGATATGGATAGTAATATACAAGCAGTCAAAATGTTTTTAGTCCCTTTAGTCTTATACACAGGACAGGCATATTTTTATCAACCAGTTGTGGATAGCAATTAATAAAGAGCTGAAGGACTTTATCTGATAGGGGAAGATGGCAAGAGTCAAGTGGGATAAGATGATTCTTCCAGTAGAACAGGGCAGATTGGGATTACCCAATTTGAAGGCTATTTCAGAGCTACACAGTTAAGGCTCCTATACATCACACAAGTAGAAAACTATAATTCAAAGTAGAAAAGGATGATGCTGAAACAGGGTGGAAGCTCAGGAAACAAGGACAGACTGGGATTTTGTATGCAGGCCTTTAAGGAGGATAACAATAATCATACAGAATATTATATCCATAAAGTAGGAGAAAGTATTCTAAGAACTAAACCAACATGGGAATGGAGAAAGGAGATTCTGCTGATAGGAATGACTGCAATTAGGGATACAGACAATAGGCAAGAGGGAGCTGGAATTTATTTGAGAAAACTGGCAAATGAACCAATGTATTGGGAGCAAATAACTAGAGAGGGAAAGGTAATAGAATGGGAAGAGGCCAAGAATTTATTTGGACTGCAGATTAGAGATTGCCTTCCATATCAATGATTGATATCAGAGTATAGGAAAATAGAAATAAATAGGGGGGTGCTAAATGAAAGACCAGCACTGGTAGAGTTTTTAGTAGAATCTAGAACAGAAGCTGCCATTAAAAAAAGAATAATTAGTACAGCATATAAAATATTGCATGGTAACTATAAGTGGAGGTTAGGAAGGATTGAGAAGAGAGTTTGGATAAACAATTCACAAAGAAATAATGGGAGGATATATGTATGTCTCTCAAATATGCAATAAAAACCAGAAGATTTAGGATTTTTGCTTGGAAATGTTTACATAGATATTTTTATACCCCAAGCAGACTCCAGAGAATTTTTCCTCAATAAGACAGCAAATGTTGGCAGTGTGGAAGTGTGAAAGGGAAGAAAGCGGTACTTGGTAACATATTTTCTGGGAGTGTGTTTGGTGGACTTTAAGGATTCCCTGCAGGATGCACTGTCGGAGATGCTGGGTGGGTGGATTGGTGTGATGAGAGTAATGATTTTCTGAGCTATGATACAGAACCGGAATTGGCTAGACATGGTAAGGCCTTGCTTTGTCTAATTATTGTGGCTGCAAAAAAAGCAGTTACTAGAAAATGGTAATCAAAATCTAAACCATCTATATTACAAGTAGTGAATATAGTAACAGAGATAAAACAACTGGAATTTAGTTCTTTAGAAAAGGGTAGGAGCAAACTACATAGGAAAAATGGGAATTGTGGAAACAATACATGCAGGGGATGAATGAGGTTTAAAAGAAGGCAGGACTTAAACGAGCTATGTAATATTTGACTGAAAATGATTGGGTAGATTATAAGTGATGTATAATGTTTGCAACTTGGAGTGTGTCAGTATGGTTTGTGATGTAAAATGCTTGAAAGTGGGATTGTGTTGGTGTGGTTTGTTTTCATTTATATAAATGTATGATTGCTGATGTTGTAAGTGATGGTTTAATAAAGCTGTTTCTTGTTTTACTCATTCCCTCCAGTAGAGCTCTTTTGAGTGTGTACCTTTAACCCCTAATGGGCGTGGCTTCAGCATTTAAAAATTTAAGTTATCACCTTACATTTTTAACAAATACCCATTGACAGAGGTCATATATCAATACAATTGTGTTTGCTATCATGTATGCTTCAAGATAAAAATTTCCAATACCTTGTATGTAACATGGTTTTGGAATTATTAATGCAAATATGAGCAAGCAATATTTGACGCCTAGAGGAGCAGTAGGGTGTAACTGCAGAAACGCCTGGAGAAGTCACTCGGCTGTAATGAGTAAAAAGAGGCAGGAATTGAATAATTTATGTAATGTTGCTTAGGTTACATTATATATAGCAATATATGTGAAGTATAATGCTTGTAAATGTTAATTTGTTAATACAGTTTGATTACTTTTGTATAAATGTAAATTTGCCTGTGTCACAATGATAATTCAATAAAGGTGTGTTTAAAAAAAGAGCTCTAAGGCACCTCCTGCTGCTCACCCCTCCCCCATACTCATCTTTCAGTGTATCCTCTATCCCAGCCTCCCCACATCATGCAGTTTACTTTTTTCTATTTTTTCAAACATTTGGCCTTATTCTTCAGCTTTCTCCTGCATCCTTCCAACACACAAACTAATTGGGCAAGACTGCACTGCAATAACTGTAAAGAAAATAACTGAATTAAGTCACGGGTTAGGGGATGAATCCACACTGTTTCTAGATGTTCCAAGGTGAATGTTAGTTTTTCCCATTCATCAATTTAGTAATGCACTGAATAAAAAGCATGACTAAGTAAAGAAATTCAGTCTTAGCCTTCAATTTTGCTTTTTTTATGCATCCTTTCAACACACTCTTCTAACTGGAGCAGACTGCACTAAAACAGCAGTGGAAGAAATAACTGAATTAAGCCAAGGGTAATGAGGCCTTAGGACCCAAGAAGCCATGTTGTTTTCTAGCTGTTCTAGGGTGCATTTTAGAGGATTCCCCTACCATTTTGATTTAATGATGCCCTGCAGACAAATCGGGGCTAAGAAAAGAAATTCAGTCTTGACTCATCTTTCCTTTTTCTTGCATCCTTTCAATATACCGTAGCTGAGGCATACTAATAGTGGAACAAATAACTAAATTAAGTTGAGGGTCACCAGGCCCCCAGAACATACCTCTCAACCTCTTAGTCTAAGAAATCTGAACAACACCTAAAATAATGGCAGTACAAAGGTCCAAAAATAGGGTCAGACTTTAAATACTGAACAGAATTTATGTTAGCATGCATTTTCTGAAGGTTATGAAGTCTTAAACTCAATGTTATTATTTTGTGGCCTCAGTCCTCGGTGATTTGTCAGAAACCCTCAAATTTTATGAGGGGCAAATAAAAAATATGAGGCAAAAATCTTGACATTCTGCTTAAATCTTGACAGTTGAGAGTTATGCCCTAAAAGCCATATCTTTTTCTAGCTGTTCCAAGGTGCATTTTAAAGTTTTTCCCCCAACATTTTGATTCATTCAATGATGCCCAAAACAAAAATCATGATTAAGGTACGAGATTCACCTTCTTTATATCCCTATGGTATTAGACCGAGATGAAGGCACAAATGACCACAAATATTATACTTCAAGTAACTGCTGCCAAAATATATAAACAGCATACCTCCTCACCCGTAACCTCAAAAGACAATCACCTTCTGTGTACCACTTTGACATCAGACTGGGACAAACAAAAATGAACAAATAGAAAGTAATACATTTCAGCCTGCTGCTGTCATATGTATATAACAGCATGCCTCCTTACCCACCAAAATACTCACCTTTTATATGCATGTAATATTTGACTATCAGAAAAGTTAAGACAATCAGAGTAATCTATTCTAAATGTTGTTGCTAAACAGTTCATCACCATTAGACAAGCTACAATGATCTTTTGTACACACCTCCTTGGTTTGTCAGGAAAGTTAACAAAGTAACCACAGTGTTGACAACCCCTGCATAAGTTATATAAATAATACATAGAAAATGCATTTTCTTCTGAATCTTTATCATTATTTAGTGATTGAAATCAATACAATTTGCAAGAAAAAAAAAGATTGACACTTTGCTTAGAAAGTCAGTATTAACATACATATTTGGAAGGATATTAGGTCTCAAACATGAGCGGCTACTATATTTAGTGACTGCAACCCTCAAAGATTTGCCAGAAAACCAATAAGAGCCACATCTTGGTTAAAACTCAATTGTCTGTCATAATGTATTTACTGCAACCATCAGTGAACTGCTAGAAAAACCTAAAAAAAAGTATGCTCAGAAAAGTTGCTAGAATAACAGCATTTACAGTAGTGCATATTTTGCAAAGATAGGACGTCTGAAAGTAAATATCTTGACAGAGATTTGCCAGAAAAAAAATCACACTTTACAATGAATATGCCAAAATATGTGGCAAAAATCAAGAAGTTATGGAAGGATACTAAGTCTGAAACTCAAATGTGTACCATTCCTTTGATAAGTTACCAGAAAAAAATATTTGCTGTATGATGAGACACCAAAATCAGGAGCAAAAGATGAGCAGTACCCAATAAGTTATTTGGGACTGCAGTAAATCAAAACAAATAAAATGGCCTCTGTAAGTGATTACCTTACCGTTCAGCATGCTCAGTGCTTCTTTTCAGTTAACATCTACTATTTCTGTAGGCAATGCTATTGTAGTTAATGAGACAATCCTTGCTCCTATCCTAGTCTGGTAAACAAAAAGTTATAAATAGAAAAGGGGTAGTGGTTACTGATGTACTTATAAAAAAGTTGCCCTATTGGTAAAACTGAGTTAACTTGTATGGGCATTTTAGTAATTCCTGTGTGATGCCAAGGATTAAAAAAGGTCATTGAATTGATTGTCACAGTACAGTGCATTTGGCTAATCAATTTGAGTTTTTATTTTAATCCTTGCTGTCACACAGTAACAGGTAGGAGTTAACATCTTCCCACCCAGGGTGACCTTCAACTATGGATGCCTTTCTGATTTTATGTTTTTTTCCCATCATTTCTTTCCTATATAAAAGAAATGGGGGAGGAATAAATGAATACAATTGGAAAAGTGCCCCTAGGTGGCTGCCTAGTTGGCTTATGGGTAAGGCCAGCCCTGAAAAGCAGACTAATCTTCATCTTCTTTCCCCTTGACACCTTCAGCAGGTATCCAATCATTAGTAGAACTTGAGTCACCAGAGTCATAGTCAGGGCTCTATTCCTGTGTGCCAGCAGAACTATCTATATACTCCTGTTAAATATAACTCAAAACAAATTAAGATCGATTTGTTATGCTTGTGAAAATGAAAAATGAGAGAATGCTGAAGTTTATATTGGTCATACAAAAACAGTCTTCAGTAATGGACTTGTCAAACAAACTAATTTCATTGCTCAAAGCATCAATTTCTGTTAAACAGTTGGAGCAGTTCCTGATGCAACGGTGAATTGTTAACAAGGCCAGTAGGGTATTTCTATACCCTAAGTGCCTTAGGGACTATGTTAGTTTTAATAGCGAGATTCCTGGATAACATCTTTATAGTAGGAAGGATGACATTAATAAGATTCCTGTTTTCCTCGATTACATTAATAGCACTTTGGATTTTTTTTAATTTACTCATGATGTAGGAAAGAATAGTATTTGTTACCTAGATATCATGTTGATAAAAGATAATATCAACAGAAAAATTATTTCTAGAATACACAGGAAACCCACCTATTCTAATTATTTTCTGCACTTCACTAGTTTGCACCCTACCAAGCAAAAGAAGGTGGTAGTAAAGGGGCAATTCATGCATGCAGCACTGATGGTAACCCTGTTTAATGACTTCATAGAAGAAAGTGAAAAAACTTGAGTATGTTCCTTAAGGGAGGATACTCTGAAGCCTTTATTGATAATTCTTTGTACAAAGTTATTAATAAAAGGAAAAACAATTTATACACTCCCAATAAAGCTAACACACAAACTATGGCCATTACGTGTGAGACATCTGGGTCATTGGAGGTGGGTCCACGCCTCACTACAAATGCAGTTTTATTACTTCTTTTTCTTTGGATCACGAGCAAATTAGGTTGGTTTTAAACAAAAATTAGTCCATAATGAATGACAGTTTGGCCATAAAAGAAAAACTGGTTGATAGGCCACTTACTATATATAGAAAAGGCTTAACCTTCAAAAATATTTTTGAATCCCAGAAAAGGAATGAGAGAGATGACATTACTTATGGAATGTATAAATGTGGTAGCTGTAATTACTGCAATAATATACTTTGCTGTGATCATTTTAAAGTAAAAAATCAACAGTTCAAAGTGAAAGAAGATATAACTGTTTAACTAATGGTGTTGTTTATTTAGCTCTGTGCCAGAGGTGCCATGCATTCTATGTAGGCAAAACTGAGTGCATGTTAAAAGAAAGAATATATGAACACCTTTATGAGATTAAGAAGAAAAGTAACAAAAATGCCTTATCTAAACATATTATCGACTGTCCAGGTCAAGAGTTTATATCTGTGGTGCTAGAACAATTAAATGTGAACCCAAGGAGGGGACCATGACGTCTACTATTAGAAAAGAATGAGCTGTACTGGCAGTTACGGCTTAATGCAGGCAGTATCCCAAGGCTCAATGAATCTATCACCTGTTTATTAAAATTAAAAGCCTACAGGCGATGAAACTATAATTTAAGAAAGCGAAATACTGTGACACCCCCACAAAAAGCAACTGTTAAAATGAAACGGAAACTTATGGTTTAAAAAAAGAATCATGAACCAATGAGCTATGAAAAACGGAAGACGCCTTTGCTTTTCATCCAATAATCCTAGTTTCCGTTTCATTTGAACGATCTGAAGAAGGAGAAATCCGAAAGCGCTTATCGTATATTCATCAAAGCAAACTTATTACGTTGATTTTATTGTATCCATTACGCTTACTTTGTTTCATCAACCATTAAAGGATATTTTAACAGTTGCTTTCCGTGGTGGTGTCCCAGTATTTTACTTCGTAGACTTTGGACATTTTGCTGTTACACCTTTGGCAGTTGCAGGTATTTTTCTTCCCATAATTTAAGAAAGGGTTTTACTATTTTTACAATTTTCTTCATTACATGATTTTATGTTTGAATTTTGAATGCTTACTTAGTTCGGAAATTGTCATTATGATTTTTTATGTGTGGTTTTAACAAAATATGACAGTGTAACTTTAAGAAATGAACTTCAGGAAGTCAAGTGATTGTTACCTAGCTTTTAAATTTCCTGTGTTTGTTACCTTACAATATCTGATGAAGTCATTTATGACAGTCAAGACGAAAGTGCTTATTTGTGTTATAAAATAAACAGCAGTGTGTGTTTGCAGTAACCTACGTGCATCTGTGTATCATTTTATTCACTGGTTTGTTTTTTCCGGCTGTTTCAACATCTATCAATTAGTCTCCCATCTGTTCAAGTTCTGCATCTGCCTGCTGTAAATGCTGCTGTAAATCCTGCATCTCCCTGTCTTGTCCAGCTGTTGATCTGAGTGGACAGTCATTGCTATTTCAATGTTCTTAAATTTATTATTAGGCCTTTCACTATATTTCAGGAGCCTAGAGTTGATTTTTTGAAATTCTGTCATGAGTTTACTAAACTTATTATCTAGCACCTCCATTTTGGGAACAATTAGGCCCTTCTCTTGTGAAGTGATGGTTGAGCAGAGGCCTCTCTCCTTGTGGTAGACTGCCCAGTGCAGCCAGGATCCCTTTTTTATATTCCTTTTTGTAAGCTTTCGGGTCATTCAAGCAATGATATCCACTTTTTCAAGGTTCAGATTAGTGATAGTGAAACACACAGGTATTAATTTCTAATTTAATGTGATTGATTACTTAATATAGTAATATAGTATTATAGTATGTATAGTATATGTATATGTATAGTATAGTATTATAGCATTATATAGTAATATAGAGATGGGGGTGTGTGGGACATACGGATCAAGCTGATGACACGTCTCTGGCTCAGTCAGAAATCAGAAAGCAGTTTATTCTTAAAACAGTATGATGGTAATGCTTTCTGGGGGGCAATTGTGATATAACCTGATTGAATGTATTTAAAAATGTTTGGACTTTGAGATACACAGATGAGAAAGATGAAGTCCCTATGAGCAGCACATGTTCTGTCTGTAGTGAGAACTTATCTTTGAAAGATGTAGTTCTTTCCTATGCAGTCATCTGGACTGATGCAGATTATACCATGCTGCCTTTAATGGAATACCATCTTGGAATGCAGGGTAGTAAGATAAGGGGAATAGGAAAAAGTGTGGTCTTGTCAGAACCCCACTAACTTAACTCTGATGACACAATCAATGGTATCCATAGTGGGGGAAGAGAATGGAATAAATGCATGAAGGAGGCTGAGACATGCCAAAGATACAACAAAAATACATTTTTTTGTGAAGGTTTTCTTTACAATCTTGTTACTAATGTATTAATGGGTTACATATATATTTTATGATGGTAGGACAGGGAGGAAGGTTCATTGTCAGACCTTCAAAATCACTATGAGACATACATTCAGGTGGTCATGGGTTAGCACATTCAGAAACCTACAAAAGTAACGGTTCTGCTTTGTAGAAATGTAATGGTTATTGTATGCAATCATGAGGAAAACAAAGAGTATAGACAGGAGGGCATGATTAAAAGCATGCAATCCATTTTTTGTAGATGAAGAGTAATGTAACCTGAGAAGCAATGCCGTTGTCCAAACAAGCGATCGGGAGCCATGTCAATGAGCAAAGGTATGTGGAGACTGACTGAAAGATTTCATTGTATCCACAGAAAAATGCACCTGTGGGTTTAGATTCTAAGTTCTTGTAACTAGCATGATGTAAGTGTTTACACAGTGCTCTGACATGAGAAAACAAAGCTATTTAAATCATTTGGGGAGCACAATAACTGATTTGAAATTGGTCAAGGAAGGGCTTAATTAATTTTGCATAAATGGAGGTACCCTGCGACTAAATATAACTTGCCCTGAGATGTTACAGCCTTAGAATTATTCTTATTCACTTGTGGCAAGGTTGGTAGGTTCCCCAACTGAAGCAGTTTTGGCAACCATGACTTGGCAAAATGAGTTAGGGAATCTTTATTCACTGAAGATAACTGCTCATCTCTAGTGAATCTGCATTTTGTGGAGTGGAATTGGAAATTACATATGCATGTATTTTTTTCTAGTGGTCATCTGGTTTGGTCAGAGGAATTGCATAAAGTTTGTGACTTTACACAAGTCATGTAGAGAAGGGGTGATAAGCTGGAAGAGAGGGTGTAGCTATTTGTTTCCCTTCATGTACACAGACTGGTTGTTTATTTTTTCAGTACTTGATCTCTTGAGGATACATTTTTGTCACTACAGATACTTGGTTAAATATTTAAACAATGTGTTTTTGTCATTATTATTGTTTTATGTCTACAATAATACACTAATGACTCTACACTAATGACTGCCCCTCTTAGGATCCCTCTGTCAAACTTATTAAATATGCAGATGATGCAACCATTATTGAGCTCATCAGGAATGATCATGAGTCTGCATACAGATGGAAGGTTAAGCAGCTGGCCTTTTGGTGCAGTCAGAATAATTTGGAGTTGGACACTCTTAAAACTGTGGAGATGACAGTGGACTTTAGAAGTGGCCCTGCAATATCATCACCCCTCTTTATATTTAATACTGCTGTGTCAGTTGTGGAAACCGTCAAGTTTTTGGGATCTATAATCTCCTGGGACTTGGAATGGGAGACCACTGTAGGGTCCATCATAAAAAAGGCACAACATCGAATGTACTTTCTGCAACAGCTGAGGAAGTTCAACCTCCCACAGGAACTGTTGATTCAGTTCTATGCAACAGTCATTGTGTCTGTTCTCAGCTCATCCATAACAGTGTGGTTTGGATCTCTGTCTCATCATGACAAAAACAGGTTACATCGAATAGTCAGGTCTGTCAAAAATAGCATTGGTGCTAGTTTGCCCTCTTTACAGGACCTGTACTATTCCAGAGTAATGAAAAGGGCATGGAAGGTCATCACCGACCCTTCACATCCAGGCCACCATCTTTTTAAACTATTACCGTCAGCCAGGCATTATAGATTAATACACACCAAAACAAGCAGATATAAGAACAGTTTTTTTCCATAGGTCATCAAGTTCATAAGTGGTTAAGTCAGCTTATTAGGCTGGGTATTTTTTTCCCAAGTCTCTGAAGGTTCTGCAATATTGTTTGCTTATTGTTAATACTTGTTTCTTTCACAGTTTCAGTATTTCTTGCACTGAGTCACACTTTGCACTTTGTACATACACATATATGTATATTCACATTTTTTTGTCTTGTTTTTAATAGTTGTATGTATGGCATTTATGTAATTTATACTTGGAGAGTAATCGAAACCAGAGTCAGATTCCTTGTATGTGTGCATACTTGGCCAATAAATGTGATTTTGATTCTGATTCTGAGTCTGATTATTTCTTTTCTGAGACTGACATATCAGAGAAAGAACAAGTTAATTTCTCCAGTAAATAAATAATAGTATTGTTCATCCTCTGGGTTGCAGACTTCAGAATATGAATAATAAAGTAAGGGGATGTAGGCTGATTGCCACCTTTGAAAAAAACATCTGTGACAACTAATTATTGTATGTATTTGTACAATGAAGCTGATACTGCTTTTAGACCTGTTGGAGCGATCCTTTATGTACTTAAACAGACACCTCCATGCATTTGGGTATGAGGTGATGTATTTGGGAGGATTGGGAATCCATGGGATATAATAAAACTGTACTTATGTGATTCATATATGCTCTGATTAAGCATGAGTGGAGTTAATTTTGTTCTCAGTCTCTCACAGTTATGAAGTGATACTAAGTGCTTCAGACAAGAACTAACAGGTGGTTTACCTGAAGTGAAAAGCTGCACAGGTAGTCAGATGAGTCTGAGCATGGGTAGGGAGCAGTACAAGGGCAAGGACTCTGAAACTTACGACTAAATGTTTCATCTGTTGTGATGGATTTGAAGATAGCATACCATTGATAGAAGGTAAAATTAAATATACTGGTGCCTCTCCCTGACATGAAATTTACTGCTTTCTTCAAATGAGGCAAGTTTGTGAACTTTATGATCTGTGGTTACTGGTAGATCTGGAGCATTTACATCTTCCAAAGTTCTCTTCTTAATCTCATCTTGGATTTTATAGGTTCACAGATTAGTACTAGACTAACTGCCATTGTGAGTCATTTTAAAACTAGCCAGTTATCCTATGTGAGAATCAAACCTTTTGCCTTGTGTCTGAAAGGTAAGCACCTTAACCATTATGCTGACCTCCTACTAGTGATAATAGTTTAATAGTTGTTAACCAGGTAGGCCCACTGGACCGTTTTATGGGTGACCCAGGAGCAATGCTGTGGTTAAGTGACTTTTTCAAAGTCACACAAGACACAAATGAAGGCCGAGGGACTCAAACCCTGTACCACAGAAACTACAGCTCACAACCTTAACCTCTCTCCCATCTGCCAGGCTTCTTTACTTTTTTTATCTGAGTGTACCCTTATGCACGCTGCAAATCCACTAAGGAAGAAGAATTTTCCAAAAATTGAACATGATAGAAAGGATATGGAGTAGCAAGTTATTGTTATATGAGTGGTGCAAGATCAAACAATGGTATGTGATGCAGTATGCACAAAAGCTAAGCCTCTTTCAACTGTCATTTAAAGTCAAATAAATGTAACAACAAAAAAAAATTCAAACAGGATGCAGAATTCTTCCTTCTTAACACATGCATGACAATGTCACTGCTCCAAAGCAGCTAATTATCTCCTCCCTCTCCTTCCACCTTTCCCAACACAATAGCATAGTGCTACCTCTAACTACAACACATCTCTTGTGCAGACTCACTTCTTCTAAAGTGCCCATCATTAAAATGTTTCCCAGTATATAAATGCCCTTATCAAGGTCCTTATCTACTTCCTATCCCAAACAAACCTCTCTGGCCACCACACACCTCCCCCTCCATCCATCCATCCATCCATCCATCCATCCATCCATCCATCCATCCACAACCCCTTTTTCCCATTATTCCACAAGGGGTCAGGGTGTCACTTCAGCAGCATATCTTCTGCTATATATTCCTCACAAACTCATCACTCAAAGAATTTCATTTCTATCTCATCTCACACTAACTTCTTCTCTATCCAAAAAACTTCATCTCTGTGTCATCTTACACTACCTTCTTTTATTTCCCTATCCAAGGCTCTCCTTTCCTCTGCACAAGGATATCAAATTCTCTCTCTTCATTCTTTACATTTGGGTCGGCCAACCTGGGCACCCAACCATTGTAACTCCCTCACTACTTGAGTGTCTAACTCTCTGTTCCTTTAAAGTGTGTGTATTCTACAGTGCAACCACCAGAACTGTCATAGTATTATTTTTTATAAAATATGCACTTTAATGTATGCGCACTAGAGTGCAACCTCCAAAACTGTCTTTGCATAATTTTTATAAAACATTCACTTTATGATGTATGTATATTGCACAGTGTAATTAATTCATTTATTAACCCTTGATATGTCTCTGTTATAACTGTTAAAATGCTTTGTCTTTAATATACACTTTTGCACATTGTTATAATAACTTTGTTTATGTAATCACTGAGCTTTTCTCCAAGGTGCCTCCACTGAAAAGGGATTTTAATTCCCAGAAGATTTTCCTGGTAAATAAATAAATAAAGGCGGTGTTATTCAATACTAACTTCATATGAAACAAAATATAAGTAATTACAGCAGTTATACTTTTCTTCAGCCAGTTCAGGTTTCATCACTGGGACTTCATTGACTTCTTGGTACTCATCCAGTTCTGGTTTCAGAAATGTCTGTGAGACTTTGTAATTCCCTATTAAGTAGGGCTGTTAAAGGTGGAGTCACATGGATTAATCTTCAAAGATGAATTTCCATGATATTTTGCAAGCGGCTGAATAAATCTTCTAATTTGTGGGATTTATTTATCAAAATCTCTTTAAATATATAATCTTTGGTATGTGCCATTTTACCTGTAACTTATGTCCTGCATGGATATTTGGTCTTCATAATGCTAAAAAGACCATTATGAATGTCCCATTATCTCTATCTATTTATCTGTCTATCTATCTATCTATCTATCTATCTATCTATCTATCTATCTATCTATCTATCTATCTATCTATCTATCTATCTATCTATCTATCTATCTATCTATCTATCTATCTATCTATCGATCTATCTATCTATCTATCTATCTATCTATCTATCTATCTAATCTGTTTACTATCTATCTGTATTTATAGTTTGTAGTTAAGTACTAGGCTATCTGCCCTTGTGAGTCATTTTAAAGCCTAGCCATTTTCCCTTTTGGTGCTCAAATTAGCCTATGCTATTTGGTGTTAGACTGGCCTTACCCATCCCATGGTCGATAAATATATATTACCCCTAGATACTATATTATCTATTTTTGCAATCATTTTTGTAAATGTTATAGGCACAGTTCTGTAAATTCTTCAGCTAATTTTAATCAGTCTGCGTAGCTCACTTGTTAGTTTGTTTCAGAGTATTGTTTTCTTGTAAGGTGATATTTTTTTTTAAATATTTTATTGTCTTCTATTTTACTTTTCTTTTCTTGATTTTGTGGCTGCTAGTTGTAGGAAGCTTCCTAATATTTGTCAGTAGTAGCATAAGAGGAAACTTTTGTAGGACATTATGGATTTCATGGCTTGATTAATCTTTAAGTCATAAATATGGCTGATTCTGGACTGAGTTTATTGCTTGAACTTATGACAGATTCTCCCGTTTTGACTGTTACAACTTTTGGGTTATACAGTCTGTACGAATGGCACATGTATTTGGAGGCTGTTTGTTATTTTTTATGCTATTATTTCAGAATTAGTAGCTATTATGGCCGTATGTAGAATGACTGGCCCAAGCACCATTCCACAAAATTATTATTTGTTGGACAGACTACAGTTTTCACATAAAATGTGTGGCACATACCTTTTGAGAGCAGTTGACCTTAGAGATTTTCTGATGGCGGCCAACCCAAAAGGTTATGAGAAGTACATACAAGATGCCAGAATCCAGACTGTATCATATAATATCCCCAAGGCAGGTACCTCAGACTTCACCGTACTAGTATACTATGAACTCCAGCTCTTACATCTATACAGTATGATGAAAAGCAGGATCTGACCAAACACAAATGAACAACTAGAGGCGGTGCTTGCAAAAGGCAAAGATCTTGATTCAGAAGCTAGGCAAGGGAGTTTAGCAATCCTGATTGCAGAGCTCTTGTCTCTGCCTCATGATCTGCTAAGTGAGGTTGAGCAATTCATAAAGTGGACCCCAAACTGAGTTGTCATGAAGAATTGATTAGTGAGCTCAGTGTGATTTGTTAAACCACAAAGTGGCCACAGCAAAAGCACCACTCACTGCGTGAGTATTGCCCCTCCCCCAGGTAACATAACATAGTAGTGATGTCAGACCAGGGGATGCTTGGTAGATGGACAGGTTATGTCTGCTACATTTTTGGTGGAAACATTGGATTCTACAAGACAAGCCATAACAACCAGCTAGGGCAAAGGGGTGAAGTTCATTTTTTTGCCAAATAAAAGCTTATTCTTGTAGCATATGAGATGATTATGCTGTTTCATATAATATGTAAATGTTTTGCATACAAAATAATTGTTCCATGTAGTTATCAAAAGCAACCTGAGAAATATTATTTTGCCCTAACATCTGAAGATAGTAGCTATTTTTTTTTTCCTGAAGAGCCCTACTGCCCAAATAGGGACTGTCTTGCACAAAGAGGGACAAGTGGTAACCCTAGGACAGGTAACATTTTTTTATTATAATGTACACATTTAAATACATGCCTATATTCACTGTAGCTGCACATGGCAGCTGTAGCAACATGCAAAATGAAAGTGCTCAAAGGTGAAAAAGGATACCAGAAATATTTGCGATGCTGAACTGCAAGACTGTGATTAGGCACTAACAATATCCTCTTATAAATCAGGCACTGGACTGCAGTGAGGAACTCAGTAGAAAGCTTGCAATCAGTGGCAAGCTGTTTACACTTAGCACAACGCATTTTTTTAAATATGGTCAGTAACTACTGCTTGTGGATAAGCATCTGGATTTCTGAATCAGGCCCCAGTACTGTTGAGGATAGACTTCAATGTCTCTGTATACATGCCACCAAACTGTAGTTTCCTTTAAGAAGAAAGAACTGCTGCAAAGCATATAAATGAAGACTATTGCAGCAAGAAAACTTTCACAACCTCTGTAACATCTCTTCAAATGGCAGGTGATTAATTTCCCTCATCTTGTTTCATAACACATGACACTTGTTTCCACTTCCTGCAGACTTTTAATTTTCTTTCCAGAGAGTCCCTAAAGCGAAATATAGTATTGCAGGTATGCTTCTACCAAAACCATGTATAGATGATTTATGATTTCAGTACAAAGGGGATAAAGACACAAAGAAAATGATTGTCTTTTGCATGATGGCGAGTGAATCTGTTATAACTCCAATTCACAGGTTTCTCCTTAGAAGTCAATGACTAGAGCACAGATTCATTTTGAGTAGTAAGCAGAATTCTGTGCAAAATCTGTGCAGCATCCTGTAGGATGTGCTGGCCTAGATAAGTGAAGGATAGTCATTCCCACTGGTGCATTAGTAGTAATGCTACACATGGATGTTAGCAGCCCATACTAAGGAACAAATTTCTGGTACCAGGGGGATGGTAGCCTGAACATCTGCTGAAGTACTCTCAGCCTTTTGCAGTGGGGCAGAATGGAGTTATGGCTACCAGCCACAGCTGTTTATTGACAGATTTATATATATATATATATATATATATATATATATATATATATATATATATATATATATATATATATCTTATTGTCAGAATATGGGTGCACACTGATATGCTATACATTCTATAATGGAACTGCAGCATGTCTTGTTCACCTTGGAAGAAAAAATATGGAACCATTGCTGGATGGGAGGAAACTATATATTGCAGTCATGCCTCCCAGTACCTGCTGTAGTGCCTTTTTGCATGGGATAGGAGTCTTGACCCTCATCTATCTGTGTACAGTAGAATCAACTGTTAACCAAAGCTGAAACCAGGGTGGTATTTGGTATCATCAAAAAAAAAAAAAAAAAGGAAGATGAAGAAGTGGCTCATCCATTTTGTGACAGCTTACTGACTGTATGCATTACTATTGGGTATGCAAGCACTTGCTCATCTACTGTCATGTGTAACTATTGTATCACCCCCCCCCCATCAACGAGTGACTAGTTGGGGCTGTCATGATGAGGCTACTGCTGCAATAACCCCTATCACTGAGTGAATAGCGGGGCCTGCCATACTGTAATCTGCCAGGGTGAGGGTATTGTTGAAGTGCTCCCCATCACTGCGTGACTACAAGGGCCTTTTCTGCTGTCAGGGTGCAGGAACTGTTGCAGTGATGCCCCTATCACTAAGTGACAAGCTGGGCCTGACCTACATTTATCTGTCACTGTGAGGTACTGTTGCAGTGACCCCCAGCCACTGAATGACCAGGTGGGCATCTCTGAGTGGGTATACAGGCAAAACCCGGGTGCACTCCTAGCAGATAAAAATATGCTTTAGTAAAAACAAATAACGTATAATATGCTACAAGGACGTAAATAAGTAATTATGCAGATATCCTCCAACATAAGTAATAAGTTACAGGCATTATAGTAAATACAAGTTGAACTATGGCCTACTTTTACATTTTTCCGTTGGCATCGATAGTTGCTCTTTTTTTATTATCAGGCACAGTACAGACAGAACTAAATTGCACAATCTGACAGAAGTACTTGTAAGCAGAGCTTTGAAAGAAGCAACACCCTTTGAAGCCTGACTTCAGTCCAAGAATTATTAAATGCCCTGAGTATCTGTGGCACAAAGATCCATTCAGTTTGAAGTAACTAAAATATGTTCCCCTGTTCTGAAGCAACAAGTATCATCTCATAGATGGCTGAGTGAAGTTTGTCAGTTTCTGTCTTGCATGAAAGGAAAAAACACATTATTTTACTGTACCAAAACAACCTGCTAGGAGTTAATCATTCTCTTGGCAGGCATAGACAACACTACAACAGGTCTAATAAATACAAACTCTTCCTGCGAGTAGTCCTTTTTATTTATTTATTTATTTATTTATTTTTTTGCTTGCTGCTGGTATGTGTTTAGGATTAAAGAAGGCATTCAACAGATTACCCCATAGTGGAATAAAATCTAGTTTGCTTTTATAAAATGTTAATTTTTGTCATCAACAGAAGATTTGGCTTTGTAGAAGACTTCAGAACATAAGCCACAAGGGTTTTTGCTCCGATTAACACTTCAGTGACAAGTGGTATTGTCCAGAGGGGTCTATTCTGGGCCCCATCCAGTTTAAACTGTTTCCTTCCTCCTTGCAATCTTTTGACACTACAGGATTAACAAGTTTGCTGCTTACTGTAAAGTGGGTTGTATCATTAGAATCTCTGATCCTACAGTTATGCATATTTATTTTAAGTGAAACTTAAAACAAAGAATTGCCACATGATGCATTTAAAGCAAACCAGAATTCCTCTTGTTTTTAAATAAACTTTAAAACTCTAAAACACATAAAATCTGTACCTCAGCATATGAGCCATCCAAAAGATTATTTTTATTTATTTATTTTATTTTACATTTGTTGACCGGGCTAGTCCAGCTGGATATATGTCCATTTTCAGTGGAGGCCCGGGGAGAAAAGCTCCACAAATTACAACAACATAAAAGGTCAAGACAAAGACAATAACAGTATAATTTGGTACATAAGTTTTAACAATTATAGTACAAGCCTAAGATTATATATTTTATATTTCAGTAGGAAAAAGGAAACATTTATCTAAGAATAGATGAATAAGACTAATACATTTGTATTAGAAATGGTTTAGTACAAATCTTTATAACATATTACAAAATTAGATACACCTAGTAGTAATTTATGATAAGAGATACTAAGGTCTCACAAAAACCTAAGAAAGAAAAACACTAGAGATCAATAGATAGAGTATAGAAGAACAGCAAACAAGGATGGATTTCTAGTGTTATTTAACACATAGGTTGTGATACTATATGAAGGTATTTGATCATTCCACAGTATATACTTATTTACATGAGAAAAAATCCTAAGGAAGGTTAAGCTCACTAAAAATTAGTGAGACAAAACAAGATCATGATAGGCTAGGAATTGTGGGAGTCTAGTTAATAGTTAGGTACTTAGTCTGGGTTAACACAGGGGCATAGCCAGTGTGATTTGAGGTAGGGTTTAAGCTTGCTTTTAAATAAGTTGACAGAGGATATTGAGGTTAGCTGGCTTGGGAGGATGTTCCAGGCTTTACCTACTGTATTGGAGAACAAGGTGTCACCAGCTAAGTTGTTGGATTTTGATATTTGTACAAGGAGGTTATTAGCTGAGCGTAATGTCTTGAGGTTATTATAGGGGATGACTAGGGATGTAAGTATGGGTGTATTTTGAGGTAAATACAGGATCTTATGGGCTACTATTAATTAATTGAAAAGTATTAAATTTGGCAGCTCTAACCATCCTAACTGATTCAGATTGATACAGTGATGAGTTCTATAGGAGGACCCAGCTGCAAATCTGGCAATATTGTTGTAGGAGGATGTAAGTTTACTCAGATTACTTCTACATATTTTGGTATAGATAGGGGAGGCATAGAGCAAGGTAGAGATGAGGTGGGTACGAGCAATAATAACCCTGGCTGGAGGTGTAAGAAAGGGTTTTATTCTATAGAGGGAACCTAGTTTCTTGTTTACTATTTTTATGGTGTTATTAATGTGAGGTTCAAAGGACAAGTTGTTATCTATTAGTACCCCGAGTAGTTTGGTGGTTGGTTCAGGAGATATTATAGTTCCATCATTTGAAGTAATAGTAACGTTAAGTGGGGAGGTTCTGCGGGTGGGGGTAAATAGTAGCATTTTTGTTTTTTGGGGTTAAGGATAAGACGTCTTTGTAGGAGCCAGTTTTCAACTGTACTAAAGGTCATTTGGGTTAGTGACTGAAGTTCTGATTGAGAAGCAGCAGCACATATGAGTGTGGAGTCGTCAGCGTATTGGATACAGTCAGCTTGAGGAATTACAGAATGAAGGTCATTTGTAAAGATGGAGAAGAGTAATGGGCCTAATATAGATCCTTGCGGGACCCCTAGAGTGACTGGGACATGGGAAGATAAAGTATTTTCCCATAGTACAGCCCGTTGCCTGTTATGTAGGTATGATTGGAACCACTGTATAGTATGGTTGTCCAATGACAGGTTTTTGAGTGTGTCTATAAGGAGGTGGTGATTCACCATGTCAAATGCTTTGGACAGGTCAATAAAAACAGCTGAGGATAGAGTATCAATATTACGATTGCTGTTAATATGGTTAGTGAAGGATAAGAGAGCAGAGGTGGTGCTATGAAATGGTCTAAAGCCATGTTGACAGGGTGCTAATAAATTGTGATCGAGTAGGTAGGTTAACAGTTGTATGTGTATACATTTCTCCATTATTTTTGCCAAAGGAGATAGAATAGCTATGGGCCTATAATTGGACAACTCTTTGGAGTTACCGCCTTATGCAGGGAATTATGTGAGAGACTTTCCAGATTAGGGGAATAGATCCTTCAGAAATAGTTCTGTTAATGAGGATGGATATGGGGTAGGCTATGACTTTAGCAGCTTTTTGCATGTATTCTGCAGGTAATTCATCAGTAGAGAGTAGTGGGTTTAAGTTTCTGTATGAGGTTACAGATAAGTGAAGTGGGCACTGGCTGAAAATGAAATTGATGAGAATTATTGGTAAAGGTTGTGGCAGAGCCTGGGATGCTAGGGGATAGCTGGTTGGCTAGGGATTGTATGGTTTCAGTGAAAAAGTATTAAATGAGTCAGCTATTTGGATGGGATTGTTGTGATCAGAGCCAGAGGGAGAGGGAGTGCTTGAGCATCCAGGGTGTAGGAGGTTATTGATACCTCGCCAGAATTTTTGGGGATTATTTTGGTTGGTTTGTTGTAGTTGGTAGTAGTAGTTTCTTTTATCGGCTAATATGGCTTTTTGTTTCATTTCTTAGCTGTCTGAATTGCAGGTGGTCTGAGGAGCTTTTTGTTGAGCGCCATTTGGCCCATTGTTTATTTCTTTGGAGGATTTTTTGTTTGGTTGTTTTGGTGAGCCATGGTGCCGGTTTGGTTCTAATTCTAACTTTGCGTAATGGGGCATGGCTGTCTAAAATGGTTAGAAATTTAGAGTTAAAGTATTTCACGGCATTATCTATTGGGAGGTATTTCAGGGGTGACCAATCACAGGTGACTAGTTCAGCTTGAAAGTGAGCAGGGTTAAAATTTTTGGTAGTGTGAATAGTTCTACAGATGGCAGAGTTTAGGATGACAGTTTTTGTTCTGATTAAATAGGTAAGCAAGTGATCACTTATGTCCTTTCGTACTAATCTCTTCAAATGAATGCTAATACCTCATCCAGAGTTTGAGCTAATATAACTTGCACATGTGTTCTATGAATAAGTATAAACAGACAAAAACAGAAAAACGGTTTACTCTCATGTACTCCACTCAAAGGCAGATGAGCCTTTGTATGCTCAAAATCATTCTGCGAAAGTCAGAATGCTAAATTATGGTATATTCAACTCAAAAACACTGAACCTCAAAACTCCCTACTGCTCTGGAACCAGGAATAAGGGTTACCATGGGTCCAGAAGGGATAAGGTTGGACAGTCAGTAATGTCAGTTTTCAACATTCTGACATTCACAGTGTGGAACTAGCCCAGGTGGACTCGACTGTCTGTGAGTTGAGTTATTGATAGTAAACCAAGAAAAACATATTGATGATGTGATAAAATGTTACATTTTATTAAGCTTTTATAACATTTGGGTAACAATAAATCTGTTGTTGCTAATATAGAGCATAACAAAGCACACCTTAAACAGAAATTTATTTCTGAAACTATCTCCAAATTAATTCATTATTTAATGCCCTGGTGTTAGTGTGTCATTACAAAACTTCCTTCCTCTAACATGTTCTTAAATTTACATACATTCATAGGATGGCACCTTTTACTACCCTAATGTGACTTTGTAAAGTCTAATGTGCTCCAATATCAGCTGACATATTTACTTATAGTCTCCTCTATACAACCCATTGGAGGAGAACAACTGCAAAGGAAAGGATAAATTGCAACCACAACCACAGAACTGCACTTATAAGTCCCTGCTGCTATTTTTCACATTAATGTTGTTTCTTTCGGCTTTTCCTGGTTAGGGGTCGCCACAGTGAAACTTTGGTCTGCTAATGATTAGTAGTTGATTTTTACGTGCCAAGTTATCAATATTTAACCAAATAACCTAGAGCATGAAGGGATATATTGAGCATCATTTATATGGAGTTGACCCTTATTTCATGAAATCAATGCATCACTTCACTTGTGACTAAACCAAATACTTATATAAATTCTTTGTGTTTAGATAAAAAATACAGTTTAGAGGGAAGAACCTGTTGCAGGTTATGGTCTGAGAGCAGCAATAACCAATGTTTTTGCAGCACAGAATAGCCCTTTTTGTAAGAGATGCATACTGAGTGTCAAACTGTAAGGCATTTTTACTTTGAGTTGTAAATAGCTGCAGCTATAACCCTTCTTAATCATTTGGTTAAACAAAACTTCATTATCAGCTTTCAGCAAGCCCTGCTCAGATTACTTGCTCTCTAATAACCTTGGAGTAATAGGTTCATAGTTTCATAGGTTCATAGGCTGATACTAGGCTATCTGCCCTAGGGCATTTATAAGCCTAGCCAGAGTGTGTTTGGCTTTCGCCACCCTTTTAGATTAGTTAACTGTGTCTCTGTATAGTAGGTCACAGAAGATAGCCCTTTTGAGGTTAGTTTACTGTGCCTCTGTCTAGTAGGGACACAGAAGATATCCCAGGGGTAAACCTACGATTCCCCATCCACTCAACAAGATTTCTCTTGAAGAGGGTCATTGAGGGACTCTGCCTAACATGGACTGGGATTTTGTTCCAGAGTGAGGGGAGCCTCTGGAATATGAATCTGTCCCTCCAGCATGTCCTATTTATTTTTGTGCTGAGGTTTAAGTCCCTGGAGCATGTAGCTCTAAGGGATTTGGATTTCCTGAGGTGGAGCATGTCCATTAATTCTGGGTTGGACATGGCTTTATACGTCAGGCACAGATCACCTCTGAGTAGGCGGTAAGAAACTGAGTAGAGCTGGAGTTTCTTTAGCCTAACTGCATAGGGCATCTGTTTGAGTCCCTTGATCCTCTTGGTGAGGTACTTTTGGGGTCTTTTCAGTTGCTGCAGGTGTCGGGTAAGGTACATCCCAAATGTGGCATTGTATTCAATTATGGGCCTGATGAGTGATGAGTAGAGGGGCACAATGACCTCTCTTGATCTAGATGTGAACCCTTTTGTGATAAGGTGGGCTATATAGAAGGTCTTTCTAACCACTTTGGCAATGTGATTGTCAAAGGAGAGATTGCTATCTACTTGGGTCCCCAAATCCCTAATTACGTCTTCTGTACTTAATGGATTACCACCTATGTGGTAATTTGTAGGCACTTTGTTTTTCCCAAAGGGGATGACTATGCACTTTTTGGCATTTAGCTTTAGGCCATGGCTCTGGCAGCAGTTATCCGTCTCTGTGAAAACCTTTTGGAGGATGCTTGTGTCAGTCGGCGAGTCGATTATGGCACCCAGTTTGCAGTCATCTGCGAACCTGGTCAGCCATAGTCCTCCCATGTTAACCTGTACCTCAGAGAAATATATACCGAACAAGAGCGGTCCCAGGACTGAGCCTTGTCGGACGCCACTTGTAACTGGTTTAGAGTCTGACATGGCACCTGCAATTCTGACCATGTGGGTTCTATCCCTGAGCCAGTTTGCAACCCATCTTGTGACATAGGGGTTGATATTTAAGCTGGTGAGCTTATTTATGATGCCCGAGTGGGGTATTGTGTTGAAGGCTTTTGTGAGGTCCAGGTAGGCTGTGTGGACTACCTTCCCTTCATCTATTGCCTTGGTGACTGTTTCAAAGAAGTCGATCAGGTTCAAGAGGCAAGATCTGCCCTTAACAAAGCTGAATTGGGTAGGATCCAGTGTTTGGAGGTTCCCAATGTCTTTGTTTATGAGTTTCATGATGATACGCTCCATAGCTTTGCAGACCAGGCTAGTCAGGCTTATAGGGCAATAGTTTCTGGGGTCTGTTGTGGCACCACCTTTGTGGAGTGGGATCACTGTTGCTGTACGCCATTCCTTGGGTACATATCCTGTAGTAAGGCTGAGATTGAACAGTGACTTTATGTGAGGGTTCAATTCTTCTTGGAGTTCGTGTAAGACGCAGCCCGGGACACCGTCCGGTCCCATTGATGCTGTGTTTTTTGCTTTGGAGAGGGCAGCTCTCACCTGTACATCTGTGATGTCAGGGAGGCTGCACTCTGTTGGGATAGACATTTGCTCTTTGGGGGGGAAGGGGGGGGAGAAGTTTGCACTGAACCTGTCTGCCAGGATGTTGGTAATGTCTGTGGGTTCAGTGTATTTTTTGTCATTTTGAACTAACTCAGAGCATATCTGGGAGTTGCCACCCAGGTTCCTGACATAACTAAAGAAGGCCTTGTGATTATCTTTAGCATCTTGTGCAATTTTTCTTTCGAAGCTGGCCTTAGATGATTTTATGAGGGATCATAGTTTCTTGCTAGTACTGATCAGAGATGCCTTCCCTTTTTGAGGATTTTACTCTATCATGTAGTAGCTTCCTCCTTCTGTTGTATAGCTTATTTATGGCTGCGGTCCACCAGACAGGTCTCCTGCCTTTGGAGGAATGAGTCTTGGTTTTATTTGGGATAGCACAATCCATGCATTCCTGTAAGTGTCCATAGAAGGCGTTTGTAAAGGATTCTGCGGTTTGGGCCGTATTTTCCACTGGCCTGGGGGCTTTGAAGGATTCCACCTTGGTTTTGAGAAGTGTGAAGTTTGCTTTTGAGAAGTTCTTCACATTGGTTTCCTTGGCTGGGGGTGGGGACGGGATATGGATGTCCAGTGAGATTAATTTATGGTCAGATCTTATCAATGAGGGGTATACCTCTGGTATGGAACATAGAGTCCTCATGTTGGTGATGATCAGGTCCAGTATGTTTTCCCCTCTTGTGGGAGTGGTGACCAGTTGTTCCATAGCATTTGAGTTTATAAATTCTAGGAACCGTTGAGCGAGGGTGTTGGGGCTTGTGTAGTGCTCCCAGTCTATGTTTGGGTAGTTGAAGTCACCCAATATAATGGTGTTTGGAGAGATCTTCATATTTTCCAGTGTTCTCAGGAAAGCCGAGTGGGGTTCCTGAGTTTGGGAGGGTGCTCTGTAGCAGGCTACAAACTGAAAGGCAGTTTTGCCCACTGTTAGTTGCACATGGATGGTCTCCAATGCTTCATGTAGTGCCACTAACCTGGAGGTGTGGGTATCTTTGATGAATATGGATACTCCCCCTCCTTTTCTGGTTCGGTCCGAGTTTTGGGGTCGAAAAGCATGGTATGAGGTATAACCTGGTAGTGCTGGGGTGCTCTCGGGAGCCTTGAACTAGGTTTTTGTTACTGCACAGATATCGATATTCTCCATACTGAGGAGAGCCTCGAGTGCGTGCATCTTGAGGTTTAGACTTCTGGCATTGAGCAGCATTACCCTTAGTTTCTTTTTCTTTGTGTTGTCTATGGAGGTGGGTTTGTCTTTTGAGCCTTGCCTAAAAAAGGCACTATGGGGGTGGCAAGAGCCTTAGCCAGTATTCGAAAGCCCAGGGGTGACAAGCCATCCCTAGTGAAGCAACGTGGCTTGTTGAGCATGTCATCCCAGGCTGACAGACACTGGATCCCCTTTGAATGACATCAATACTTTAGCCAATTGTTAAAATTGATCATTTTGTCTTTATACTGTGGCATCATTCTTGGTGAGGGTAAGATGCTACTCAAGGTCAGGGTCATACCAGCCTGGGCTACATGATCAGAGAGCTCCTCTATGTCTCTTTCCATGTAGTCCAGGGAGGTACGTCTCAGGTCATTCACACCGGCATGGACAATGACGGAGTCATATTTGTACTTGCTTTGGAGAGACCTGAGTGCTTGTGTTATGTGGTGGATCCTGGCACCCGACAGGCAGCTTACAGTGACCTTCTCCTTGTTCAGCCTGGTGAGTGGGACGTCAGTGTGTCTGACAACAGAGTCACCTATTACAAGTGTATTAGGTGTGTTGTTTAGCCTTAAGGGCTGTGACTGTGTGGCACACTGACTTTGTGAACTATGTGATACATGGGTATTGTTGAGGGGTAGCGGTTGCTTGGATGTCTGCTTTGGAGGTCTCTGCTGCTTGGGCAGATTTTTATTTAGAGCCTCCGAGTATGTTTTTGTGTGTTTATGTGTTTGGTTTTCTGTTGCGATAGGTCTATGTGAGACTGGATTTGTGGTGTGTGTGGTTACCTTCTCCTCCTGACTGACTGCACCAGTATTGGGTTGAGAGAGCTCAGCCTCCAGTTTGGCTATATAGTTGCATCTCTCACATATATTTGAGCTTGTTGGGAGGAGGAGAGGGTGGTTTGTGTACATAAGGCAGTTGTAACATTGCCTTAAGATTCCCAGATTCACCAGCTGGACTGGAGAGTAAACCCGAAAATGACTTTTAGACATGCCAGAATAGTATAAAGAACTACTTTTTGACTGATCAAAAAGAACCAATAGGATGCCAAGTACTTAAAGGGAGTATAAGAGGGTGTAGTGCATTAATTTATTAGTGCTTACTTATAAGATTATTTATACGAGCAACTGCAGGGCTTTAGAATGAAAATAGAGTGCTTACTTTGAGATTTAGAACAGTTCTAAGGGAAAAAATGAAGAGCAGACTTTGTGGAGCCGGGAATAGTTTAAACCCATTTAAGCGGCGCTGCCTGATGCTGCGGTATGCGCAAAATCGTGCAAATCCACACAAATGCGTGTTCTAAAGCAGGGAAACTGAAAGAGATAGGAATTGACCCAGAGCGGCCAATAAGCTACTACTTTCAGGGCTGAGACCACTCCTCCAGGGACAGACAGGCTGCTCAAAGCTCCCCACTCTCACTGGTGAACAGAGAAGCTTCCTCCTATCCAAGTAAGGATATGGGCAACACAGGAAACTATACCACAGTCCGGAATTCAGCAAAACCTGAAATCTGGACTAATCTAGTTCAGCAAAGGCGGGAAAAGAGGTTTTTTTTTTTGTTTTTTTCAGGAAACAGCAGAAAAACACACAGAAAACACTGTAAATGCTATAAACATTGGGTTTGTAGTAAATAATAGTGTCGGCCTCCTGACATCTACCTTGCACCTTCAAAGTTGCTCTTAAGACTTTCCCCATATTAGAGAATATTTTTCAAATCTGTTAGATGGCAAAACGAGTAATACAAATAATAAAGAAAGGTATAAATTGTTCTTTCCTTTTTCTCACCATCATTATTAATAGTTGGTCTTCTTTATCATCTAAATACAAATTAAGTACTCTATAGTTTTATTATCAATATGTGTAGCAGTTTGCAGACCCAATCTCTCAATATTTTGCATCAGTTTTGAAAGTTCTTAATTAGATGGCCTGAAAAACAGATGGTCTGTATAATGAAAATACATTTCCATTGCCTTCTGGGGAAAAGTATCTTCTACATACTATTCTTCCACAATCCATCCATCCATAACCCTTTTTCCCATTTTTGCATATGGGGTCAATGTGTCACTTCAGCAGTAACAATCATCTAGAGCCAAGGGTTACACTACCAGGTGGCTAGCCCAACCGCAGTTCTGTTCCAAAAGACCCATGAAAATGTTTGCACTGGTGGGGCAAAAATGGTCACTATAACTGTTTCCCGTATCTGAGAGAGTATTCATTATTAAACTGAGAATAGTTATATATAAGTGCATTAATAAGTAAGACACACCATTACCGTGCATAAGGTGTCTTATTGCTAATAACCCTTTTGCATGTTCTCCACCAGTGCAAAATGGAAACCCCTCTACCCATTCTACCACTGCAAATAAACATTTTACGTATACTGGAACTCTTCACGTAACTCTATAAACAACAGTTCAGTATACAAAGGTATTGCGCAATGCATTTTGGTGGTAGGAAATATACTTAGCATATTGCCTGTTAGGTATAATTTGATAAAAGATGGTTATCTGTATTAAAATAGGTTCTAATTTGATCAGACTGTCTCTGCGGTACACAAGAAGGGGTTATATGATGAGTTATCAAATTCTGTCTCCCATAAAAAGTATATCTCTATTGGCATTAACTCCTGTACATTTATATGCAGCATTTGCTTTTTTACTCCTAATGGTATTTCTTTTCATTTCAATAGTTTCAGACAAAGAACAATAACCCATCTGACAGATCCTGCCTGGTACACATGCTTCTATCTATGATAAATATCCTTTTTTTAAAAGGCACATTATACAGTTGTTCATCTAAACTCTACTGGCACACTATTTCAGGTGTCACTAGCTTGAAAATTAAACTTGTGTTTAGCCTTCCTTTGTTTACATCTTGGCTAATGCAGTCTTATAGATTATCATTGTCAAGATCTTAATGGATGAAAATAAGATCATCCCTTGCTCTTGTGAATAATATGGAGAAATGATTCAAGACTTTAAGTCTTTCAGTATATGAACATTCTTTTAGGTTGCCATATTTTTATGATAGCTATGCTAAATATCTGCACCTATAATACATATTTATTATTAAGGTGACCAAATAAAAAAAAACATATTCTAACTTACTTTTTAATAAGTGACAGCATTAAGACTAGATGTTCTGGGATAAATAAAATGTAATACAAGCATGAGCAACCTTGAAGCTACCTTCCATACTTTATCTATATGGTCCTCAAAGGTTAGATTATATGTTCAATTTCTAAAACAGGGATTTTTTCCAGATAATATTCTGTATTGACTTTTTCTTCAAAACCTTGAAAAGCTAAAAGTTTAAGTGATGTTATTCTTGCATAACTACTCCTTCAACTAACCCAAGGATCCTTTACATCAGGGAAGTCCAAACTTTTGGCTCAGGGGCCACTTAACATACTTGGCAATATGTGGGGGGCCTCATTACCATGTTCAACATGTATCTGCCCATTCAACAAAAATAGGACATACTGAGGGCCAAATAAAATTCTTCAGTGGGCTGAATTGTAGCCCTAGGGCCAACTGTTGGACACCCCTACTTTAGATTTTTTTCGCTATTTGGAGAAGATTGGGGTACAAATCTATAAGTATCACTGCATTTAATAATGGCAATTCTCTGTAGCACTTCTAGAGAATGCTAGGATATTCCTCTGCCAAAGTGTGGTGCTGAAATTGTTCGACTATCCTAACCTACAAATTTCTACCTACTGCCATGTACCCATGATCTTATATATATATATATATATATATATATATATATATATATATATATGTGTGTGTGTGTGTGTGTGTGTGTGTGTGTGTGTGTGTGTGTGTGTGTGTGTGTGTGTGTGTGTGTGTGTGTGTGTGTGTCTATATATAATTACAGAACCAACTGATATTGCCAACATCCTGGCAGATAGGTTCAGTGCTAACTTTACCCCCCTCTCACCCCCTAAAGGGCCCATATCTATACAGGAAGAATGCAGAGTCCCTGTAATCACAACTATGCAGGTAAAAGCTGCACTCTCTAAAGCCAAAAACACAGCATCCATGGGACCAGATAACATCCCAGGCTGTGTTTTACACGAACTTCAGAACGAACTGGCTCCTCACTTAAGCACCATGTTCAATAATAGCCTCACATCAGGTTTTGTGCCCATTGAATGGTGCACAGCAACAGTTATCCCACTCCACAAAGGGGGAGCCACCACTGATCTCGGGAACTATCGACCTATTAGCCTGACGAGCCTGGTCTGCAAGGCCATGGAACGTATCATCATGGAACTCATAAACAAAGACATTTGTAACCTCCAAACTCTGGATCCCACCCAGTTCGGGTTTGTGAAAGGCAGATCATGCCTCCTGAACCTGATCAACTTCTGTGAGGCAGTCACCAAAGCCGTGGATGAGGGTAAGGTGGTTCACACAGCCTATCTTGACCTCTCCAAGGCTTTCGACACCATCCCCCATTCTGGAATTATAGCTAAACTCACTAAACTAGGTATAAATCCCTTCGTCACAACATGGGTTGCCAACTGGCTCACTGACAGAACCCACACTGAAAAAGTTGCAGATTCCAAATCTGACCTCAAAGGAGTGACAAGTGGAGTACCACAGGGTTCCATCCTGGGACCTCTCCTGTTTGGTATCTACTTCTCTGAAGTACAGGCTAACACAGAAGGCCGCTGGCTAACGAAGTTTGCAGATGACTGCAAACTAGGAGCCATAGTCAAGTCCCCAAATGATGTGGACATCCTACAGAAGGGCCTCACTGAGACAGATGCCTGGTGTCAGAGCCATGGCCTCAAGCTCAATGGCAAAAAGTGCAGTGTCATCCCCTTTGGTAAAAACTCTGTACCCATGAAATACCACATAGGCAGCAATCTACTTAACACCAAATGTGTGATAAGAGACCTTGGGACCCCGGTGGACAGTAGTCTCTCCTTTGATAGTCACATCACCACAGTAGTCAGGAAGTCCTTCAACGTGGCACACCTCCTCATAAAAGGGTTCTCCTCCAGGAAAAAAGAGGTCATTGTTCCCCTTTACTCGTCACTCATTAGACCCATTATAGAGTACAATGCCCCTTTTGGAATGTACCTCACAAGACATCTGTAGCAGCTGGAAAGGCCACAGAAGTACCTCACAAAGAGGATTACTGGCCTCAAACAAATGCTCTACACTGGCCGCCTCAAAAAACTCCAGCTTTACTCCGTAGCATATCGCCTACTCCGAGGTTATCTCTGCCTAACATATAAAGCTATGT
Organism: Protopterus annectens; assembly: GCF_019279795.1. NCBI lineage: Eukaryota > Metazoa > Chordata > Ceratodontiformes > Protopteridae > Protopterus > Protopterus annectens. The sequence continues at coordinate 650,676,615 of NC_056733.1, read as the reverse complement.
CAAACCCAGAGCTGTTGGACATGCTACACCTAAAGAAATCCCAATCCCTCCGAGCTACACACTCTAGGGACCTAAACCTTGTCACCACAATAAACAGGACACGCTGGAGGGATAGATTCCTGTCCCAGAGACTTCCTATACTCTGGAACAAGCTACCCATCTATGTCAAGCAAAGTTCTTCATTAGCACTCTTCAAGAAAAATCTTGATGAGTAGATGGGAAATAGGAAATACACCCCGGGGACCACTTCTGTGTCTCTGCTGGGCAGTGGCAGAGGAAAATAACTTTCTTGGGTGGCGTAAGCTATGGAACCTTGCTGGCTAGGATTACGTAGGCCCTTGGGCCGATAGCCTAGTACCTACCTATGAACCTATATATGTATATGGGTCCCTATTAGTCTATCAGTTGGTTGAGTTTTTAGAAACTTGAACTGTATATGGTCGAGACCATATGATTGAGTTTTTGAAAATTCAAAGCTTTGAATGGAGATCGCGGTATAGTGAGGATCGGGAAATTTACTCTATTCCTCACTGTAGTGTGATCTCAGAGTTGGTATACATATATATATATATATATATATATATATATATATATATATATATATATAATTTGCAGGGGTATGAGGCTTGTCCCCCTGCAAAAACATAAAAAAGTGGATTTCTTTTTCTCCAAACATCATTATTAAATTTTCACATATGACAAAGGCAATCTTACATTTATATAAATGAAAGCATATACAAAATGATACCACTTTAGCTGCAAACAGTTTACATCACTGACACCACTGAAACAACTGTAGTTGTAATCATTATATATCACTTATAAACCATCCAGTCACTGGCAGTTAAGCATTATATGGCTCATTCAAATCCTGCCTCTTAAACCTCATCCCTGCTCTGCATATATTAGTCCCATAGTTCCTATTTTTGCTATGTAGTTTGCTCCTTCCCTTTCCTAAAGATCCCAATTCCAGTTGTTTTATCTCTGTTACTATAGTCACTATTTCTAGTAAAGTTGGTCTGGACTTTGATTTCCATTTTCTAGTAATTTCTTTTTTGGCAGTCACCATAATTAGACTCAATAAGGCTTTACCATGTCTAGGCAATTCCGATTCTATAGCATAACTCAAAAAAAAATCATATCTTCAGTCAGTCCAGTCTGCTCACCTAGGATCTCCAACAGAGCAGTCTCCAGGGAATCCCTAAAGTCTGCCAGCTCATTACACTCCCCAAAAAAATGTTCCCAGCTACCTCGTTCTTGCCCGTCACACCTTCAACATTTGTTATCCACCTGTGGAAAAGTTCTTTGGAGTCTACTTGGGGTATACAAATACCTATGTAAACACTCCCAGGCAAAGATCCTAAATCTTCTAGACTTTGTTGCATATTTGGGAGATATACATATATCCCCCATTGTCTCTTTGTGAATTGCTTATCCAGTCTCTCTTCCCAATCCTTTCTAAGCTCCGCTGACTGATCCTTATAATTATCATGCAATATTTTATATGCTTTACTAATTATTCCTTTTTTAATGGCAGCTTCTGTTCTAGAGTCTATTAAAAACTCTTCCAGTGCTGGTCTTTCATTTAGGAGCCCGCTATTTCTTTCTCTTTGCCTATACTCTGATATTAGTTCTTGATAGGGAAGGCAATCTCTAACCTGCAGTCCAAATACATTCTTGGCCTTTTCCCATTCTATTACCTTTCCCTTTCTAGTTATTTTCTCCCAATACCTTGGTTCCTTTGCCAGTTTTCTCCAATAAATTCCAGCCCCCTCTTGCCTATTATCTGTATCCCTGCCCCCAGTCGTCCATACTGGCAAAATATCTTTTCTCCATTCTCATGCTGGTTTGGTTCTTAGAATACTCCCTGCTATTTTATGAATATAATACTCTATGATTTTGGTTGTTCTCTTTAAGAGTCTGCATCCAAAATCCCAATCTCTCCTTATTTCTTGAGCTTCCTCGTTGTGTCAACATCATTCCTTTCCACTCTGAGTTATAGTTTTCTGTTTGTGCTATGTATAAGAGCCTTAACTGTGTTGCTCTAAAATACCCCTTCAAGTTAGGTAATCCTAGTCCGCCTTGTTCTATTGGTAGAATCAGCTTATCCCAATTGACCCTTGTTGTCTTCCCTTCCCAGATAAAATCCTTAAACTATTTTTTAATTGTTATCCACAACTTCTCCTCCGGTTGATAAAAGTATGCTTAACCTGTGTATAAGATTTTGTTGTTGTCTTTCGGCTTTTTCCCGGTTAGGGGTCGCCACAGCGGAACTCCGGTCCGCTAATGATTGGCAGTAAATTTTCATGAACGCCGAGGTGCCAGCTCGATGTTCAACTTTCAGTGAAGGCATGCCCATTTACACGTCTTTCGAATGCCCACCCAACTGCGGGGAGGACATGCACTCCCCGCACTCCAGCCGAGAATCGAACGGGAGAACCTCTTGCTGTAGACTAAGGGGACTAAAAACATTTTAATGGCTTGTATCTCAGTATCCATATCCATATAACAAAACTTTCAGTTTCTCAATTTTTGTATTATCTTCTGTTTAGTCTCTTCCCACATAGCCTTAGTTGCCAACACAGAATAATTTATAAATCACGCTCCTAAATACTTCATTTTATCATGTCTCCATAAATATGGATATTGTTGGACCAATTTGTGAGTGGGTACATAATTCACTGCTATTGCTTTTGTTTTAGCTTCATTAATTTTGCATCCCGAGAAGATTTGAAACTATCTTAAATTGTTCTACAACAATGTAATGTCCCTTTCTGGTTTTGTCATGTATAAAATAATATCATCTGCAAATAGAGCCAGCTTTTCCTGACTACCATATAAATTATAGCCTTGAATTTCTGAGTCCCTTATTTCCCTGCCAATGGTTCTAAATATAATGCAAACAACAAAGGGGAAAATGGACAACCCTGCCTGGTTCCTCTACTCAAGCAGAAATTATCGGAGAGGACCCCACCCACTTTAATTCACACCTCCGATCCCTCATATATTCTTCTAATCAACCTTATAATTGTATCAGGGAAAGCAAATGCTTCCATTACCCTGCTCATGAAGTCCCAGTTTACTTTGTCAAAAGCTTTCTCTGCATCAAGACCCACCAATAAAAATGGTATTTTCTTACGTTCTGCTTCCCTCTGGATCATCAATGTTCTGTTAATGTTGTCAGATGTTTGCTTCCCCTCCACAAAACCACACTGATCCATATCTATCAAATTTTGTATCACTTTTGCCATTTATTTAGCCATTATAGACATGGACACCTTATGATCATGGTTTAGTATTGAAATGGGCCTGTATGAAACTGGATCTGATGGATCTTTACCCCCTTTAGGTATTACCATTACCAGCACCTTCCACCAGGATGCTATTACTTCTCTTCCTCTTAAAATAGTGTTAAACAAAACCTTCCAGATCTTTATCAGTTTTTCCCCTCCTAACTTCCAAACCTCCACAGGAATACCATCTATTCCTGGGGACTTTCCTGTAGATTGCTTATACATAGCCATTTTGTATCTCAACACATCCTATCCTAACTGTTAATAATTGAGCCTCATCTACCTCTAACTTTGGCATATTTAATTCTTCCATAAACATTTCTATTTGTATTTTTTCTTGAATTCCATATTTCCCTGCTTTATAGAAATTTTCAAAAAATTTCCAAAATATTTCTAATACTTCTACATGGTCTCTTGTTATGTCCCTTGTTATAGGCCTTTTCCCACTTTCTGTTGCCTGAGTTATTGTGCTAAAAGTTTTTGTGCTCTAGAATTATTATTAAAAAACAGTTGCTTAACAGCAATCTTTCTAATCTCATGCATATTATTGAGGTAATCCATTATTTTCTGTTTATCATTCTACAGTTTCTCCTTTTCTTGTTCTGAGTCATCCCCCCTATTTTGCAATGTTTTTAACATGAGTCAATCCATCTAAATAATTTTTGTTACTGTTTAACCATATCTCCCTTTCTTTTATTTCCAACCTAGTTAAACTTCACTTTAATTTTATCCCACTCCTCAGCTATGTTTTCAGAGGATAATTCTATCTTCTGTAGTAACTCCTGAATTAATTCCACAACCCATTCCTTAAATTCCTCTCTTTTCAACCAGTAGGTGGGAAAGCGCCAGTGTCTCATTTTTATTTCATTACCTTGCATTTTTATTTTAGTTATTATTGATACATGATCTGAAATAGTTATTGGGTTCATTTCAAGAACTTCAATTAAATGCACATGTTCCTGTGAGATATAAAATCTATATCAAGCAGTGATTGAATATGAGAAAATGTTAGATAAAAGTATTAGGTTAGGCTACTTCACTGAGAAGGATGTTAGGGATAGGTTGTTTAACCGAAACAGTGAGATAGCTGTTTTCTTTTGTTTACCTAAGGTACACAAAAGTATGGAAAATGCACCTGGTAGACCTATTATTTCGGCTTGCAAATATTTTTTTACATAATATTGGTTTGGTATTACATAAAATATTGCTACCATATGTTCAGAGATCTCCAGCATATATACAAGACAGTTTTGATTTTTTAAGGAAAGTTTCCCCTTTAGCTTGGAATAAGGATAAATATTGGCTGGTGGTTGATGTGAAAAGTTTGTATACCACTATTAAGCATAGAGATGGTTTGGAAGCTATTGCATATTTTTTGGGTGATAACCCCTTCTCAAATTTTGTAGTTGATTTGATAAATTTTTGTCTTAAAAATAATTATTTTTATTTTTATGATGTACTGTATAGACAGAAACAAGGCACTGCAATGGGAGCAGCATTTGCCCCCATGTATGCCAATCCTTTTATGTCTTTTTTTGAGATTAAGTTTTTATTTAATTTGAATTTTATGAAAAAATATGTTATTTCTTATTTTCGTTTTATTGATGATTTGATATTTGTTTGTGAAGGTGGTAGGGATGAAGTAGATGAGTTTATGTTGGAAATACATAAAAATCCTTTCAGCCTGTCATTTGATGGACTTCAGAAAGGGAATAAAGTGATATATTTGGACCTCGTTTTGGAGGGAAAGGAAAGTGGAAATATTTCATTAAATATTCATAGAAAATTTGTCGATGGCAATCAATATTTACATGCTACTAGCTGTCATCCACCCCATGTTCTGAAGGCTTTACCCTTTGGGGAAATATTACATATCTTGAGATTATGTAGCGATAAGAATTTGTTGTAAAATGAGATAGGACAGACTAGAGATATGTTTTTGAGAAGGGGTTATGATGCAGTTGTTATCCAAGAAGCCCAGACCAGAGTATGGGAAGAAACAAGTATAGGTAAGAATGTGAGAGATAGTATTAACAAGTATAAGTACAATGACACTTATAGTATGTATGAAAATAAAATAAATGATAAAAATGTAGTAAATCCAATCTACTATGTGTCTGTTTATAATATTAAAAGTGAAGAGGTGAGGACAGTAATAGAATACTACTGGAAATACTTGTTGGAGGAAAGGTTTTTGGCAGATATTTTGCCTAGGAAACTTTTTCTCCTATAAGAGGGGAAAAATTTGAGAGATATGATTGTACATGGTAAATTTTGTATGCCAGTTGTGAATATACCAGACACACCATCAGTTAGAGGAACATTATGTTGTAATAGTTGCAGCACATGTACACATATTGTGAATGTATTTAATAATATGAATGGTGTTACGTTTGAACCTAGAGGCACCTATTTATGTAGAAGTAAGGGAGTTATATATGCCCTGAGGTCCCCTTGTCAGTTATATTATATAGGGGAAACTAAACGTGAATTTCGTATCAGATTCATACCTTTCAACTGTACAGATTTTTGCAGAACGTCCAGATTTTTTGCCTCATATTTTTGGTCTATGACTCATAAAATTGTGTTTTTCTGGCAAATCATTGGTAAATCACTGAGGGTTGAATTCAGAAAATAGTGGCAGACATTTGAGTTTCAGACTTCATACCCTTCAGAAAATTCATGCTAATGTAAAACCTGTTATTCTATAAACTTTCTAATTTTGTAAGAGCAATATTTAAAAAGTGTCCCTATTTTTGGTCCTTTGTCCCCCCATCATTTATGGCTTTGTCCAGATTTCTTGCTCTAAAAGGTTGAGAGATATGATCAGATTCATGGAGCATTTAAGGGATATTAAGAACATAAGGGAAGACAAAATGATTGCTTTACATTTTAAAATGTTACATAATAGTGATGTTACTTTACTACAGGGTACAATTTTAGAAAAAGTGGAATGTTTACACAATGATGAAGATGTATTGAAACATAAGTTATTGTATAAGGAAAGTATTTACATTTTAAAATATAAAACATTAGTGCCAAAGGGCTTAAATAATGAGTTGAATTGGAAGTGTTTACTTTAAAGGGGTAATTTATTGCTTAATTATTAATTGAATGTAATTAATTATGTGGGATATAAAAATGTGTGTATTTTTTTGAATGTTTGTTATTCCTTGAAGGTGGAGACATTGAGGCGCTAGAATAAAAAACAGAGAATCTTGCATAGCTGTTTGACTTTTTGTTCACCACAGTCAGTGGTTTCTTTGGGTCAGAGTTGTTTGTGATATATTGGAAGGAGAAAGGATAGTGTTTTTGTATAAAATCTATCTAGCCTAGCCCAGTTTTTGTATCTTGGTGAGTAATATGTAAATTCACTCCGAACTCCGATTACTGAATTCACATCTCCCATGCCAAACATTTAAATTTCTTCAAAAATTTACCCTCCTTTATTATATTTTCCATTCTGCCCCCCCCGATACATCTTCCCTGTTGCAAATCAAATTCCAGTTTCCACCTAAAAGTAATATTCCTTGCTGAAAGCTGATTATTTCTCCAAGAATTTTCTTAAGCGCCATTATAGCAGTTTTAGGGGGGGGGGGTAAATGCATGCCAGTGTAATCCTCCTCCCTAGCCAGTAGCCATTTAGTACTATGTATCTTCCATTATTATCTCTTCTATCACTACTGGAGCTCCTCTTGCAATTAATATAAATACTCATCTTTTCTTTTCCCTAGATATTCCACTAAATAACCATCCTGAAAATGTTTCTTTATCAAATTCCCATGTTCAGTTCTTTCCAGGTGTGTCTCCTGTAGCATAGCTATTTGCACTCTACATTTTTTAATATAGTTTACTATTCTTTTGTTTTTATATTTATCTGTAAGACCATTCAGATTGAAAGACATTGCAGAAAGCATCATTTTCTTATATAGTCATTATTACCCACCTTTTATATATAGCTGCTGTTTTGCTAAATGTCTAGTTCCAACTTTTATGTTACATGTATATACTGTTTGGCAGGTTGGTCTTTCATACAGTGGTTTCATGTCATATCCTTTTGCACCTATGTCGCATCTTATATAACTTTTTTTTTTGAAAGCCCTTAAACAGAACAAACAATCCCCCCAAAAAACCCTCCTAAAACCTATGACCTTAACAATAACACACAAAACTATGTGCATCTTCAAATATTGAAGTTTTTGCTTCCTAATAAGAACGTAAGTTCTAAGTTGATAGCTACACAGACTAAAGTTAACCAAAAAGAAAGGTTAGTCATGCTAAGATGTATGGTACAGCCTGTGCTATTAGTAAGTGCTATTTGATTTTGTATTTATAACTCTCCTAATTGAGAAAACACTTGAATGCTTTCAGTAAACACTTTCTCAAAGCCAATTCTCTTTATCAAATTGTCTTCTAGTGACACGCAAACCAGACACAAATCTGCTAAGGGTAACTTGTTTATCAGAAAAAAAGCCTTACAAGATTCAATATCCTTTTTCATTTGCATGCTTTGTACTAAACTTGTTCCTGGATAACACCTAGGGTTTTTACCCAGTCACTTCCCTATACAAGCATGGGAAAAAGCACATTGATTTTTCTTTTGTCATACTCTCTTAACCAGACCCTTCCACTCCCTCATCTCCCCCCTTCCTCTTTTTTCCATTGCAGTGCCTACATTTCTCAAAACTGAACAAAGAAAAGGAGAGACGAAGGGTGAACTAGAAAAAACAAAAGCACCTGTTTATATTAGTATCCCCACTGCATTAAAAAACTGAGAAAACTTTACTTCAAGTCTAATTGTTTTGTATTATCTTTAAAGCTGTCACACCTGGGAAACCCCCTGATTGTTTTCAGGGAACATTATGTCCTAGTCAATTTCTCTGTTCTCTTTTTCTTCTTTTTCCTCAGCCAGTCCCCTTCCACCAGACTGTCTCCAGTTTCTCTTTATCAGATTGTCTCCATGGAAGCATGAATATCAGCTGCAGAAATGCATATATATATAGTATACATATTTGCAAGTGCTAGAAAAAAAGCCTTATAATATTCAATATTCTTTTTCATTTACTTGCTCTGTTTTCTCAATGCCTTCAAGGAAAGGTCCTTAAGTCATTCATTATGCAAGAATGAAAAAAGCACATTAATTTGAACTCTGTCATGCCCCATTAACCAAGCTCCCTTTTCTTTTTTTTTTCATTATATTGCCTATGTTTTTCAAAACTGCACAAGAAGAAAATGAGCGGCGGGGGGATAAAACAATACCTGTTTACTAACCCCATTAACCCAAAAATAGCACGCAAAGACAACCATGCAACAAAGATACAGTACTATTAAGAAAATGTTTTCTTTACTTACAGTTAGCATTCTCTCCCCAAAGCATTTTTCTGAACATTAATATAAAAGATGTTTGTGTTTTTTTTTTGATGTTCAAGTTTCTGGAAACTTGATCATATGCTCTCGTCACATTTTTTTTCAAGTTTCTGAAAAGTCATTCATCTGACATAGACGTGTGTGTGTGTGTGTGTGTGTTTATGTGTGTGTGTGTGTGTGTGTGTGTGTGTGTGTGTGTATATATGTGTATATATATATATATATATATATATATATATATATATATATATGTGTGTGTGTGTGTATATATATATATATATATATATATATATATATATATATATATATATATATATGGGTCTAGGACTAATGCTTGAACGGGCATTTCACTGAATGTGAAATGGCCGGGCATACTTATGCGAAAGTGCTTTTCACCGAAGAAGCACTTTTGCATAAGTATGCCTGTTGTGGAGGTCGTACTACTGTGTGGATAAAGGAAGATTCCCTTTTCCCCACTGTAGTGCGATCTTGGAGTGAGAATATTAAAGTAGGGGATGAGGGGCACAGCCCCCCACATGAGGGGTGCAGGGGGGCTTGCCCCCCTGCATAAACACTTTTTTATTGTTTTTTAATGTTTTTTTCTAACGCGCTTTAACGAAAGTGCTTTTTCGGTAAAAGCACTTTCGTTAAAGTGTGTTCGGTGAATGTGGATTCGGACTATTGAACTTTCATTCAATAGTCCTAGATCCATATATTTCTATGCTTCACTAGCTTTCTATGGTCTACCATATTAAACACCTTGTAAAGGCTATGTAGGCTGTATCAATCTGCCTCATAGTCCATATCATTATTTATAAATGTCAGAAAATAGTGAACCACCATCAGTACAGATCTTCTCTTATAACAGACATATGGCATACCAACTAACAAGCTAAATCCCTACATCTCCCAATAAAATATGTACCAAATATTGATTGAACAGCCTTGAAATACAGCTTAACATCTTTACTGGATGATAATTTAGGAATAAATTCTTATAAGCTTTGCCCTTACAAACAGGAAAACTCACTGTAGACTTTAAAGTCTTCTGGACAATGGTAATGTTTATGCAGTTGTTTCTCTAGCAGAGTGACCACATTTTATCCCTGTGCCAATAATTTCCTTATTTTTATGTCATTCAACTTTGGGCTTCTTGACAGTTTTAGTATTTTTATCTAGAATCTTATTATGACTTTGGTAATAATATGGATTGCTTTACTTATTGACCTGTAACTTATTATGCCATATCAATGATAATCAACGGTGCTATACTGATTTCCAAGGTTATAAATATGTAGATGTGCGTTTATCTATCTATCTATAAACAAAGAATAAAAATGTCACACAGATAAACCATTCAGTAAAATCTGCAAGAAACATCCAGCTGTGTATTATATACAATATATTTATGTTACAATGTTACAGATGGTTCTCTCAAAACATTTAGACAAGGCACAAGTTAGGCCTATAGGCTTACAATCTTAAACATAAGACCTACCTACTGACTTAGGGTTAGGTACAACAATAGTCTTCCTCCAGCTTGCTGGTAAATACCCATAGGTCAGGGAATCTTGGAACAAATCTGCTAAATGATGTTAGATTATCCATAATTTTCTTCAAGAAAAAAAAAATTATGTCCATTTGGTCCTACAATGGAATTTTACTTAATAGCCTTTAATGACTTTCTAATGGCATCCAAACTGATAGTATTATTTCCACTAGGAATTTTAGGTGAAAAATCAGAATGGGAGTTAACTCCATCTATTTACCCACCAAAAAAGTAGCAAATTTCATTGGATCAAAAATTATTTTCTCCTTGCTCCTTAGACAGAATTAGATTCTTGCTTTTTTCACAAAATTTGCAAAATGTTTAAATAAAATTTTACTGTTATAAAATTAATTCTCAGCCAGGCTCTGTTCTTCCTGAAAATTGTTTTTGGCTTTATCATAGAGTGTCTTATTTCCTCTGACTAGCAGCCAGTTTAACACCCAGCCAATAGCGTTTCACTGACCTCTTTGTTTTTGAGAATTAACTTGGTCCCGCGGTAGTGGTGCTGCTGTAGCGTTGTCACCTCATAGCAAGACGTTGTCCCGTTCGATTCTCAGCTAGAGCGTCTTCTGTGTGGAGGCATGCGTGAATGGGCGTGCCTTCGTTGAAGGTTGTGCGTCAGGGCTGGTAACTCGGCACGTAAAAATCCACTACCAAACATTAGCAGACCGGAGTTCCGCTGTGGCGACCCCTAACCGGGATAAGCCGAAAGACACAACAACAACCAAGCTGGAATGTTAGTTTTTTCACTCTGTATTCTGCCCTGAGAGCGATATTTTATATTAGCATATATAATTATACAAATAGGTCATTTTCTCTGAATATTTTACCATTAATAATATTTTCAATTCCAGGACACTACTTTTTTTATTAATTGCTGGATAGTCAGAACTATAAAATCTTCTTGATAGCATTCCTTCAGTACTCATTGTAGCATCCGGGGATTTACAAATACACCCTGTTAATCTGAATTACCAAGCTCCTGTATGATGTTGCAAGTCATAATCATTATTTTTTCACTAATCCAAATCACATCTGAAAGGTTTTCTTTCCTTGTGGCCCTGTTAACAACCTGCATATAATTAAGTCAGTCACTGTTTTCCATCATAGAGCAGATCCTGCAGACACTACATCTGGCTTCGATACTGTAAGAGCTTTGCCACAAGTCCCCACTCCTACAAGTTTACTGAGAATTTTGTCACTGCATAATAGCCTGTGGTCACTACATCTAGCCTCAGTACTACAGGAGTTCTGCCACAAGGCTACACGCCTACAAATTTACTGAGAATTTTGTCACTGCATAATTTAAACACATTTATCATGAAGAACCTTGCTGTATATTAACTTTGTAGACTATACTGCATATGCCAGTTGTTTAGCCTCAGGAAATGACAGTCAATCTGTTTTATGTCATGTCTCTTTATTAATTGCTTTGTACTGGCTATAAACTGATTGCTCTCAGTTATAATTTGACCATAAGCCTGTTTTTCCCTCACTTCATATTGTAATTCCCATTTGTATTAGACTAGCTTACACTGCGGTGGTGGTGCTGCGGTAGCGTTGTCGCCTCACAGTTAGACGTTGCCCGTTCGATTCTCAGTTAGAGCGTCTTCTGTGTGTCGACATGCGTGAATGGGCATTCCTTCGTTGAAGGTTGTGCGTTAGGCCCGGCAAGCCAGCACGTAAAAATCTACTGCTAATCATTAGCGGACCGGCGTTCCGCTGTGGTGACCCCTAACTGGGAAAAACCGAAAGACACAACAACAACATTAGACTAGCTTACCTTTAATTTCTCTACAAACTGTCTAAAATGTCTATAAATATTAAATGATTGCCATATGACTTGTATATTATCCGTAATTTGTTATAATTATTTAAACTGTAGATGTTTAGGTTTTATTTTTGTTTTATTTTTGAAGATTGTAAAATTATTGTTCTTAAAAATATTTTGTAATAATTTGCAGCCTTTCTCCTTGAGCCTCAGCTGAAAATGGGCTTCTAACCATTCAGACCTTCCTGGTAATCAAATGTCAGTCAGTCGATAAATAAAGAAAGAAGATACTGTCCTCCACAATTCTATCTGCAACCATAAAGCTGTTATTTGGCACATACTGAATGTGCTTCCATTTTATGCCTGGAGCATTGACATCTCCTGAAATTACATTGCATCTATTACAAAAACAACTATTGATAATCTTCCCAAACCTTAAATCTCTAGCTACAGAATTAGTAGGTAGATGGTAAAAACAAGGCTAGATCCCAATAAACTGATTCCAGTATAATTTTTACACCTCATAATTCATAGCTATACTTCAGTAATATAGTATGAGAAGGGAATTGTAGAGACATATGCCAATACCCCTCCACCCTTTTTATTTTATTTCTAATGAGATGATGACCCTTATACCCAGGGATAGACAAATCCTATTTAGATAGCTAAACCGTGTCTCAGTGCTCAAAACCACATAATTTTTGTCAGAACAAATTATTTCTTCCAAATCACCAAGTTTTTTAATAAGAGAAATTTGGCAGTGAGGTACCAGTAGAAATAGCTTACTTTGATGTCACCAAGACCTTTGACTTGTTCACACATGGACAACTCCTCAGGAAACCAAAGGGGTAAGGGTAGAACTGAGGCCAAGAAAACAAACCGCAGCATGATTATAAGTTAGGACACAGAAGGATGTGCTGAGAGTTCATCATCAGGAATAAAGGAAGGCTAGTCTGTCCTCCCTGTGTTTGCATGGGTTTCCTCTGGGTGCTCCGTTTTCTACTCACATTTTAAAGCTATGCATTAGGTGTATTGGGGACTCTAAACTGTCTGTGTGATATGGAAAAAATAACTAGCAAACTACTTCTGTTTCACCCCTCTGCCTTGAAAACTCCACCAATAGTGGTGGCTGTTGATAAAGTCACTGTAGGAGTCAGCTGAGACTTGTAAGAGAGTGACCAATTGAGTGGAGTACTGCAGGGGCCATTCTTGGATGCAGTAATTTTCAGGATATCCATTTCAGATGTATCAGAAGGAAGACAGAACAAGATCATCCACTTTACATGTGGTGAAAAGCAAGCTGCAATAATGCTATATAGGTAAAAGAGTCTAAGGAAGGATTTGGATTGGAAAGGTCATCCAAGTGAGCAGAAAGCTAGCAGTGGATTTCATTACAGACAAATGTAAAGCAGTATACATGAGCCAGAACAGCCCTGATGTGAATCTGTAGCAGGGGAAGTGCAACTGATGGCAGCAGGATAGAAAAATGATTGTGTGTGTGTGTGTGTGTGTGTGTGTGTGTGTGTGTGTGTGTGTGTGTGTGTGTGTGTGTGTGTGTGTGTGTGTGTGTGTATGTAAAGACTGGACAAACAGGAGTAGAGTGAGAGGGCATGTCAGCAGGAGACAAGAGTTCTGGGGTGTATCATCTGTGGAATGAACTCAATGAGCAAAGAAGTAACACTTCCACACAACTATCCCTTGTCAGGACACTCCTGGAATTACTGTTTGCCATATATGGGAAGGGTAATCAGCCTCCTGGAAACAGTCCATAAGAAAGCCAACAGAATGGTGTACGTGATAGAAGAGACAGTATAAAACTAGATTAGGAGAGGTGTGAATATTCTCACTGAGAAGAGAATCAATGGAAGGCTGGGGAACATGATACGGCGGTGCAGGATTATGTCTAGTCAACAGTCATCCTGAGCAGGACAGGTGGGGAGGAGGAAGGATTGGATTTAGGCTGCATTAACTAGCTACTCAATGGATCTATGAATGCTCTTCATGGACAAGGGTATGGATCCATGGATGGACTTCCAGAATGAGTGGCAGAAAACGTGATGTAGACATTCAACAAGGGTAAAGAGACAGGTAAACAAGGAAGGGGAAACAGAAAGGAAGCAGGGGAAGCAGAATGCTAAATTCTCTAAATAAGCAGACTAGATAGGCTGCCCTTTTCTACTAAAAGACCAGTGTAATATACTGCAATTTGTTATATTCTTATCTCTGTATAATGTTGTATAATATATAAAATGTATTATAGTGTTATCTCTGTATATAGTTATACACTATACCAAATGTTAAAACCTCTTGGCAATGATTCTGTTCACGACAAGTCTATTCATTTTTGTTTGCATTCTTATCCTGTTCCTATGCTCCAGTAGGCCTTCAAGTTACAAAATTAAAATAATAAAAAAAAAATAAATGAATTAAAACCTGAGCACCAACAAAGTGCAAAACAGGCCCACATAAGCTGGACTGCCATGACATTGTAAAACTTCCTACACCCTTTGTAGTTCCTCAGCCTAGCAGGGTGCCCTGTTAAAATACATCTACTTAGTATGACTTTTATTGATTGAATCTGTTCCTACAGCATGTCTGTCATCTCATGTACCTTATCCTGTACTGTACAAGTTACATCTTAACATCATTCACTTCCCTCAAGTCAGCACTCTGTCTTTTACAGCTCATAATTAAAGACTGAGAGATGCTAGTCATGTTACAAGCCTTCTTGGTGCCTCCTTGATGGCCACACCATGACATGTCCTCTTTTAATAATTACATTACCCTTCACTCTGCCATCACACACTGGATTCCAGCCCCCTGCATTTGTTAAAATTGTCCCCATAATTCACAACTCTGTGATGTAGTGTCTTTCCTCCCTCTCACCTCTTATCTTTTTCCTGCTATGTGCAACATGCACAAGCCAATGTTGGTTATTAAAATGTCAGACAATGCTTAGTAATTCAGATGAAGTATAATTACTACAATTTTGTAAACTGTGAGTTATTTTACTTGCTACATCTGTTAACCAGCTAAGATCTGAAGCTTTTTTTTTCAGAGGTGACCCAGAGGCACTGTCTGGTTAAGTCCAGAGTCAGTCACATGACCACTGAGGGAAACAACCCCAGTTCAACAGTATGAAGCTTTTTTAGCAGTTCATAGTTTTAGCTCTTTGTGCTTCATTGCCAGATAAGTTACACTAAGAGTTAGTTACTTTACTGGACACAAGTATTTATTTGACAAATAAGTCAGGCTGACTGGCCTAAAAGGAAGAAGGACAGAAAGACAGCTTGAATTAGATACACTTAGGATACAATGAAGTACATGCAAGACGGGAAAAAAATAATTAGGGAAGCAAACAAGAACATTAAATGGAATTATTTAACATTTGTAAAGTAGTCATATGAGATTATTACCTCATCAATAGTAAATCATTTTCACTTAAACTTCACTTTAACTGAATAAATGGCTCACACACAATGGAAAGGAAAAACTCTCTCTTAATACACATATAAATATAGAGTTTGAATTTCTATCATGAGGCATTTCTATCAGTAGTCTCAAGGACTAAGAGAGCGAGATAAACATTTGACTGG
>NC_056733.1:650626039-650658539 GCF_019279795.1 Protopterus annectens | reverse complement strand
CCAAGAACTCTTATAACTCAGTAAACCAAACAGTCCAACCAACAATAGGGCCAGAGATTTAACTCTGTGCCAACAAATAAAAAAGACAAGGTAGAGAAATTGATTTGTTACACAACACCTACCAATAAGCAGTGTGACACATTGTCTGGCTTTAAAAAGGAACTGGACGACTAGATGAGTGTTTATAAATTCATCCCTGGTATGACCAGCCTGTCCCTCCTTGAAAATGGAGGTAAGACCTAAGGGTGGATAGAGGCAAGGTAAAAATGTCCTTGTGGTTCAGTTGCCTTGTATCTCCTATGATCTTACGATGAAGCTCAGCAATTGTAGCCCATGAAATGTCATTTTCGCCCCTACATACTGAATGGTTATTTTCTCTAGTCTCAAACTGAGCTAACTGTTCCTGCCATATAAGATATAACATCCCACACCATCCCATGTAGTAGTCTCTCTCCTTTTTGGTGTATGATTGTGTAGGGGACAAGAAATACCGTAAGTGTAGACAACTTATTTTTGAGGTTCATAGGAAATTACTAGTCTATTTGTCTCTGTGGACCATTTTAAGCCTTACCAATTTAGCTTTCCAAGTGTGATAATTAAAGCTTGTACCTTGTGTTTATGAATTAGAACACCTTTACCATTATAACAACACCCAGTCTGAGACTTGATTGCCAATTGGCTGTCATGGACAATTGCTTTGAATTTTTCCATGCAGTTTCTGTTACTACCTTTTCCTGAGCTTGGTTCATAGGTTCATAGATTAGTACTAAGCTAACTGCCCTTGCAAACCATTTTAAGCCTAGCCAATTATCCCTTGTGAGACTCAAATCCTGCACCTTGTGTTTGTATGGCAAACACCTTAACCATTAGGCCACCCTCCCAACCAGCATTTAAAGAGCACCATGTTAGTCTCATATGTACCATACGTGTGCTTCCATGCACATGTCTATGTTGTCCTGAGGTCTTTTAATTTTTGAGAATATGCTTCTGTGGCCTTCTCCTGGTGTCTCTCCAACTGTTGTGGTCCTGTAGTATATTATCTTCTGCCATGGATAATCCAGCATCAGGCACTCATTACTACCTTCTTTGTTATCTCTTATTAGCTTCCGGCCTGCCACTGCAAGTTAGGTCACTGGAACTGTAGTTCATATGTTCATAGGTAGGTACTAGGCTATCGGCCCTGGGGCCTATACAAGCCCAGCCAAAAAGATACCCTGGCTTTTGCCACCCAAGAAAATTATTTTCCTGTGCCACTGTCGAGCAGAGCCACAGAGGTGATCCCCGGGGTGAATTTCCTATTTCCCATCCAATCATCAAGATTTTTCTTGAAGAGTGCTAATGAGGAGCTTTGTTTGATATAGATAGGTAGTTTATTCCAGAGTATGGGAAGTCTCTGGGACAGGAATCTATCCCTCTGGCATGTTCTGTTTATTGCGGTGACAAGGTTTAGGTCCCTAGAGCATGTAGCTCGGAGGGATTGGGATTTCTTTAAGTGGAACATGTCTAACAGTTTTGGGTTTGACATAGCTTTGTATGTTAGGCAGAGATCACCTCTGAGTAGGCGATATGTGACAGAGTAAAGCTGGAGTTTTTTGAGATGGTCTGCGTAGGGTATCTCTTTGAGCCTGGTAATCCTCTTTGTGAGGTATTTCTGTGGCCTTTCCAGTTGTTGTAGATGTCTTGTGAGATACATACCAAAAGGGGCATTGTACTCTATAATGGGTCTAATGAGTGATGAGTAGAGGGGAACAATGACCTCTTTTTTTTCTGGATGAGAAACATTTTGTGATGAGGTGTGCCATGTAGAAGGATTTCCTGACTACTGTGGTGATGTGATTATCAAAGGAGAGACTACTGTCCACCTGTGTCCCAAGGTCTCTTATCACACTTTCGGTGTTAAGTATATAACCGCCTATGTTGTAGTTCATGGGTACAGAGTTTTTACCAAAGGGATGACAATGCACTTTTTGGTATTGAGCTTGAGGCCATGGCTTTGACACCAGGCATCTGTCTCAGTGAGGCCCTTTTGTAGGATGTCCACATAGTTAGGAGTTTTGATTATGGCTCCTAGTTTGCAGTCAGCTGCGAACTTCGTTAGCCAAAGATCTTCTGTGTTAGCCTGTACTTCAGAGAAGTAGATATCAAACAGGAGAGGACCCAGGACTGAACCCTGTGGTACTCCACTTGTCACTGGTCTGAAGTCGGATTCGGAGTCTGCTACTTTCACAGTGTGGGTTCTGTCAGTGAGCCAGTTGGCAACCCATCTTGTGACATAGGGATTTATACCTAGTTTAGTGAGTTTATCTATATTTCTAGAGTGGGGGATGGTGTTGAAAGCCTTCGCAAGATCTAGATAGGCTGTGTGAACCACCTTACCCTTGTCTACGGCTTTAGTGACTGCTTCAAAGAAGTCTATCAGGTTTAGGAGACATGATCTGCCTTTTACAAACCTGAACTGGGTGGGGTCCAGAGTTTGGAGATTACCAATGTCTTTGTTTATAAGTTCCATGATGATACGTTCCATGGTCTTGCAGACCAGGCTCGTCAGGCTAATGGGGCGGTAGTTCCCGGGGTCCATGGCGGCTCCCCCTTTGTGGAGTGGGATAACCGTTGGTGTGCGCCATTCAGCAGGCGCAAAGCCTGAGGTGAGGCTATGATTGAACATGGTACTTAGGTGGGGTGCCAGTTCATTCTGTAGTTCATGTAGAATGCAGCCTGGGATGTTGTCTGGTCCCATGGATGCTGTGTTCTTGGCTTTGGAGAGTATGGTTTTTACCTGTGCAGCCATGATTACAGGAACTTTGCATTCTTCCGGTATAGAGATGGGCTCTTTAGGTGGTGAGAGGGGGGGTAAAGTTAGCACTGAACCTATCTGCCAGGAAGTTGGCAATATCAGTTGGTTCTGTATATTTAGTGCCATTGTGCTGTAACTCAGAGCAGATCTGAGTGTTGCCATTGAGATTCTTGACATAGCTATAGAATACTTTGTGGTTGTCTTTAGAATCAGTGGCAATTTTGTTTTCGTAACTAGCTTTGGAGGATTTTATCAGGGATTGCAGCTTCTTACTGAGGCTGACCAGGGAGCTCCTCCACTCATGGGATTTTACTCTCTTTTGCAACAGTTTCTTCCTTCTGTTGTACAGTTTGTTTATGGCAGGGGACCACCAGATTGGCTTCCTTTTTTGGAGGATAGCGTCTTGATTCTGCTTGGGATAGCATGATCCATGCACTCATGTAAGTGCTTATAAAGTGCAATTGTGTAGGATTCAGTAGTCATAACTGTATTGTCCATCTGCATGGGTGTCATGAAGTTCACCACTTCTGTTGTAAGAAGCATGAAGTTGGCTTTGGAGAAATTTTTTTACCATGGTTTCCTTAATGTGGGGTGGGGGCAGGATGTGGATATCTAGGGTAATTAGCTTATGGTCGGATCGGACCAATGAGACGTTGACTTCAGGTGTGGAACACCGGTCACTCATGTTGGTAATGACTAGATCTAGGATATTGTTGCCCCATGTGGGGGTGTGGATAAGTTGATCCAGGGCATTGGAGTTTATGAATTGGTACATGAGTAGTTTTCCCAGTTAATGGTGGGGTAGTTGAAATTGCCCATTATTAGGGTATTTGGTTGAACCCTAATATGTTCCAGTACATCAAGAAAAGAGGAGTGGGAATCCTGGGGCATGGTGGGTGATCTGTAGCAAGCTACAATTTGGATTGCAGTTTTGCCCAGAGTTAGTTGCACTTGGATAACCTTGGCTGCATTATGCTGAGCAACTAGCCTGGAAGTGTGGATATCCTTAATGAATATGGACACACCTCCACCTTTGGTGTTACGGTCCAGGTTACATGGCCAAAAAGTGTGGTATGAGTTATAGCCTGGTAGTGCAGGGGTGCTCTCTGGAGCCTTGAACCAGGTCTCAGTCACTACACAGATATCGATGTTCTCCATTTTAAGGAGTGCCTCAAGTGAGTGCATTTTGAGATTTAGACTTCTAGCATTGAGTAGCATCACCCTCAGTTTTTGCTTGCCTGTTCCTGTTACGGTGGTGAATTTGTCATTTGAACCTTGCCTAAAAAAGGCACTCTAGGGGTGGCAAGAACCTTAGCCAGTATCCGGAATCCAAGGGGTGACAGGTGCAGGCCATCTCTGGCAAAGCATCGTGGTCTGTTGACCATGTCATCCCAGGCAGACAGATACTGGATCCCTTTAGAATGGCACCAGAAGCTTAGCCAATTGTTGAAGTCAATCATTTTGTCCTTGTACTGTGGCATCATTCTAGGTGATAGCAGAATGCTACTCAGGGCTAGGGTCCTACCTGCCTGGGCTACAAGATCAGAGAGCTCTTCCATGCCTCTTTTCATGTAGTCCAGGGAGGTACATCTCAGGTCCTTCACACCAACATGGACAATGACAGAGTCATATTTGTACTTGTTTTGGAGTGACCTGAGTGCATGGGTTATGTGGTGGATCCTGGCACCCGACAGGCAGCTGATAGTAACCTTCTCCTTGTTTAGCCTAGTGAGTGGGACATCAGTGTGCCTGACTATAGAGTCACCTATGACTAGTGTGTTGGGTACTTTGTTTTGCCTTATTGGCTATGGTTGAGTGGCACACTGAGTCTGTAGGCTATGTGTCATTTGGTTTGTGTTGGGGGGTGGAGGTTGCTTGCATTTCTGCTTTGGAGGTCTCTGTTGCTTGAGCAGATTATTATTGAGAGCCTCTGCAAATGTTTTTGTGTTTCTATGTGTGGATTTTGGTGGTGTAGATTTAGTGAGACTATGTGATGAGTGTGGTGTGGTGCAAGTGTTTACCTTCTCCTCTTGACTGTCAAGTTCAGTCTTGATTGGAGAGAGCTTTACCTCCAGTTTGGCTAGATAAGTGCATCTCTCACAGGTTGTAGTGTTGGCTGGTAGGAGGAGAGGGTTGTCTGGGTACATGAGGCAATTTCTACATTGCCACAAGATGCCCAGATTCATCAGATAGAGAGGAGAGAACACTGGGAGCTGATCCTTGGACATGCCTGAATAAAAAAATATTTTCCTCTAGATAAGTGATGAAAGTGAGTACATGAGCTGTTTTTCTCTAAGCAAGTGAGGAAAGTAAGTACCAAAACTGTTTTCCTCTAGGTAATGAGGAAGGTTGAGTGCTGTAGCAATTAGTAGGTTATTTAGTGCTTACAAGTTCTGAACAAGTGCTGATCACGAATAAGCAAATTCAAGTGCTAAAACTAAGAATCTGTATCTGGACTAAACTAGTTACAGGAAAGGGGGGAAACAAGTGCAAATGCGGGCTTTTAAATCAGAAAGTTGAGAGAGATGGAAAAACTGCCCAAACGGCCAATAACTATAATTTCTGGGCCAGAACCACTCCTTATGTGGTAGATAGGTTTCCTAGTGCTTACCACTCCCACTGATAAGCTAGAAGGCTTCCCTCCAACACAGAAAGCTTGGGGGGGGGGGGCTCAGAAGCTTACATACAGTCCTAGATTCAGCAGATCTGAATCTGGACTACACTAGTTACAGGAAAGGTATATATATATATATATATATATATATATATATATATATATATATATATTTTTTTTTTATATACAGAAAAGTAGCTAAAACAGCAGTAAAAAGAATTCAAATGCAGTGCAAGCTAGCACACTTGAGTATGTAGCAATGTTAGACCAAACAGTTTGAAAAATGCAATTAAATTAAAAATGACTAAAAACAAGTGCAGAAGGAGTCTATTAGGTAGAATGAGGTAAAGAGATGGGACTGGGGGGAATGTCCCAGATCAAATATACAGTGGGGACGGGCAATCGCAAAAGCCTCCAAATATAAACAACAACACTGGAATAGGTAGGGTGGGTATGGAAAAACCAACACCTTCAGCAGAGATCTGAAAAACTATACAGTGAAGCAAAAATAACAGTGCACAACTCTGAAGTCAGCCAGCAATGATATAAAATTAGTCAAACAACAATTACCAGTACACAACTCTAAAGTGCCAGAAAAATATACTCAGCTCTGTATATCTCCACATAGTTTGAAGAGCACTCTGTCAGGACACAGGAAGGCTCCAGCAATGATAGGCTCCATTCCTCTTCCACAGACGCTAACTTAAAAATAAATGATCATACTAAAGGAAATATACTTGCAGCTCCAGAATTAACATTGCAAAAAAATACCCAGCTCCATACCATAGCAGATAAATTACTTTTGTAACCAGAATATCCTGCTTTGCATTGCAGAAGTATGAATCAACTCTGTAACAAAATACCCATCTCTATATTGTGTTTTGAAGACTATCACTGTAACAAAAATATCCTGCTCCTTGCTGCTGGCAGAGAAGTATAAAAGTTCTGGAAGCCAGCAGTCTGGATCACTATCACAGAGGGATGGTGCTCGCTGGGTTTGATTAGTGACCCTGGCACTTTAGAAGGTAGGCAAGGAGGGGAAAAAATGAAGGGGCATGGTCCACTCACATTTCTAGGGGGTGAGAAGGCCGGCATGCACTTTGGTGCATGCAAAGCAGTACAATTTCCCCAGTGGAGATCAGAGATACCACCTCCTAGGGCTTTAAAGGAGGATCAGTGCAGCTTAGGGGTAATGCCTTAGCAGAAGTGAGGGGACATCCTCTACAGTCAGCCCCCTCTATGTCCCATCTCCATCACTTTGTAGGGTGCAAGAGGGGAATGTAAGGCTAAAGCATAAAAAATTCAAACCACCCCTATGGCTGTCTACATGAAGGCCCCTTCCAGTTGACTATTGCCCATGTGATGGGGGAACTGATAATTGACATCAAATGGGATAAAAAAGGCAACATATCCAGCTTGGCTCTCCAGTTCAGGAAATATGAATATTTTGCCTGTATACTACAGTCTAGGAATCATTACTGCAAGTGATAAAAGCATTTCTATACTGCAATCTAGAAATTATCATCACAGTAAAAAGTTTAGCTCTGCAGTGCAGCCCAGGAAAGGTTACTGTTATAGCTTCCTGCTGCCACTCTGCAGCTATAGCAATTTTAGAAACACCTAGATCTGCACTTCAGCATGTTAGTATTGTTGGAGCAGAAGTACCCAGACTCATACAGCAGGCTAAAATTACCTTGTTAAAATACCACCATTGTCTGTACTGCAAGCAAAGCATTATCACTTTAATATACATATGCAGGTTACTAATACAGCCCTGTGGAATAAAAAGTAAATCAACCGTGTACCTTCCTGTGCAAGAAGCAATGAGTGCTGTATCACTACACAGGAATTATTAGTGTGGCAGAGCCAGTAAGCTTCCCTCTGCTGCACCAGAATTATCATTAGAAAGAAGTAAGTGACTCCATACTACAACTCATGAAGTAACATGGCAATGAAAGAACCAGCCAAGGTATTACCACTATAGTATAAGTTAGCCTGCTCCATACTATAGCTTATGAATTATGCATCCCAGGCACTATCACTGAAATAGAAACCCAAAGTGTATAGAAGAATCTGCTAGTTTGTCCATTTGTCTATCCTACCTAAACCAGTGATGGTTTAGGACTAACTGAAAATGTCCTAAAGGGATAGCTAGAGACTTTTAGTTCAGATCAATGAAACTTAGTTACTCCCGCTTCTCCAGAGGAAAAAGGTGAGCAAAGGCTGTTTTTGCCAAAAAATCTTTATTAGTCAATGGATGACCAATTATACAGATCTTCAGAAATTACAAACTCCCACACTTTCTAAGCAACCATTCCCTCTGATATACAGACTGTACAGAATGTACAGTCTGTTGCATCACATTTTATGCTACAAATAGTCCTACTACTTTTTATCATGACTTTTGTTGTGTTTTCCATTATAAAGTTCTGTAATTTGGTTAACTTGTTTCCCTTTTCTCTGCTCAATCAATCAATCAATCAATGTCAATTAATTAATAAAACTATTTATATATATTCCATGAAAAGGATTTGAGAATCACTAATAACATATCACTAAACTCATGCAGGAAAAAAATCTGAATATGAAATTTACCTTTAAAATGTAATCCTAGCTATTCTTCTGTAATAATAAAAAAAAAACAACTCTTTTTTATGAAAATTTACACATGCATATGTGTAAAATGATCTGGATGCATTCATAATATACTGGTTATCATTGGTTTGAAACAACTACTAATTCTTGTTGGTTACAACCCTCTACATGAATGAAGGTTTCCATGTGTCTAACCATAATTTTATCAATGTTGAAATTCTTTTGCAAAACACATGCTAATCTAATTTTATAAACTTGTCAAATAAGCATGAAAATGTAAATTTTACACAAATAAAAGGTAAGTACTTGATTTATGTGTGTGTATGTGGGGGGAGGGTGTACATGCTTTCAACTATCTTTGATTTTGCAAAATGTCCTTGATTTTGCATATTCTTTTTTGTTCTGCCTCATGTCTGATGTTGTGGTAAATCACTGAAGATTACAGTCAGTCAATAAAGCTAGACATTATAGTTTCATACTTATTGCTCAGGAAATGCATCTTGATGGGAAACATCTTGCTGTATTAACTTTTTAAATGACTTAGGGTTATATTTAAAAATTGTCTCTGATTTTTGATCTTTGTCCCTTCATTATTGTTGGCTTAGTCATGAATTTTTGAGAAAAGAAATTGAGATGGTATAGTGTGTGTGTGTGTGTGTGTGTGTGTGTGTGTGTGTGTGTGTGTGTGTGTGTGTGTGTGAGTGTGTGTGTGTGTGTCTGTGTATGTTGCGTGGGTGGGTCACAGAAGCTGACTGTCCATGATTTTACCTCATATTTTGGTTGGTTTTCTTGTAAAATTTGTGGTGTTCTGGCAAATCAGTGAGGAATGCACTTATTAAATAAAGACAGACATTTGAGTTTCAGATTTAAAAATCTTCAGAAAAAACATGTTAATGCAAAGCCCATAATTCTATAAACTTTTCAACTATATAAAGGTAATACAGTGGATATAGAAAGTTTACACACCCCTGTCAAAATGCCAGGTCCAGGTTCTGGGCATCTATAAACCAAACAGAAACATTGATAAACTTCTTTACAAATATGGAATTTCCCATGCATGGAACCAACTCCTCCTTAACATACGAATCATTTCTAACATAAATCTCTTTAAATCGGAGCTTAAAACTTTTCTCCTAAATGCCAGCACCTGTCACTGCAATGATCCCACTTAAATCCCACCTTACCATCTTACTACCTCTCACACTTGAAACACCCACCTATTGCAAGTGTCCTGTCTCATTTGCATCCCTTTCTCTCTTTGTTGATTAAAAAAAAATTCTAACTTTTGTACTGCTTGTTATACACATTTTTGTAATGTTTACGTAAACTTCATTCTCAGGCCTTTTGTACATTTCTAATGTTCTCATGTAAAGCACATTATTGTCATGTTTGCATAAAACTTCATTGTCAGATGTTTTTCTTTTTTTGTAACTTTGTAGTAACTGTCTGGAGCTTTTCTCCTCGGGTATCCACTGAAAGCGGACCACTGGGTCCGTTGGACAAACCCGGTTAACAAATGCCAAATAAAATAAATATTGTTCTTACAATTTCCATTTTTCTATGTAATTTGATCCTACACTTTTCTAAAGATCCCACTTCCAGTTCTTTTATCTCTGTTACTATATTCACTACTTCTAGTATGGCTGGTTTAGAATTTGATTTCCATTTTCTATTAATTGCTTTTTTGGCTGCCATCAGAATTAAACTCAGCAAGGCCTTATTATGTTCTGATTCTATATCACAGCTCAAAAAAATAATTTCCTTAGTGATAGCTATTTGCTCACCCAGTAGTTCTGATAGAGTAGTCTGCAGGGGAATTTTTAAAGTCTGTCAACTCATTACGCTACTAAAGGTATGCTCCCATTTACCTCTTTCTTCCCCATTACACCTCCAACATTTGCAATTTACCTGAGGAAAAATTCTTTGGAGTCTGCTTGGGGTATAAAAATACCGATACAACTACTTCCAAACAAAGACTCTAAATCTTCTAGACTTTGTTGCATATTTGGGAGCCACACATCCTCCCATTGTTTCTATGTGAATTGCTTATCCAGTCTCTTTTCCCAATCCTTTCTAACTTCCTCTGATTTATTCCTATAGTTACCATGTAATAATATTTTGTATGCCCTATTAATTATCCCTTTTTAACAGCAGCTTCTATTCTAGATTCTACTAAAACTCTATCAGTGCTGGTCTTTCACTTCATATCCCCCTACTCCTCTCTCTTTGCCTATACTCTATCAATCCTTGATAGGGAAGGCAATCTCTAGCTTGTAGTCCAAATGTACTCTTGGCCTCTTCCCATCCTATTACATTTCCCTCACAAATATTTGCTCCCAATACCTTGGCTCCTTTGCCAGTTTTCTCTAGTAAATTCCAGCCCCCTCTTGCTATTCTTTGTACCCCTAATTGCAGTCATCTCTATCGGCAGAGTTTCCTTTCTCCAATCCACTGTTGGCTTAGTTCTTAGAATACTTTATGCTACTTTATGAATATTATATTTTGCATGGTTATTGTTATTCCCCTTAAAGATCTGAATCCAAAATCCCACTCTCTTCTTATTTCTTGAGCTACCTCCCTGTTTCATCATCATCCCTTTCCACTTTGAATTATAGCTTTCCACTTATGCTATGTATAGGAGTCTTAACTGGGCATCTCTGAAATGCCCCTTCAAATCAAATAATCTCAAAACATCTTGTTCTGTTGAAAGGATCAACTTATCCCACTTGACTCATGTGTTCTTCTCCTCCCAGATAAAATCCTTCAATTCATTATAAATTGCTATCCACAACTTCTCCTCTGGTTGATAAAAATATGCCTGGCCTATGTATAAAAGCAAAGGGACTAAAAACATTTTGACAACTTGTATTGTGCTATCAATATTCATAAAATAGAGCTTCCAGTTTGTCAGTTTTTGTATTATCTTTTGTTTAGTCTCTTCCCACATATCATTAGCTACCATAACAGAATCCCTTTTAACCCATACCCTTAAGTACTTCATTTTATCATGTCCCCATAAATATGGGTATTGCTGAACCAATTTGTGTGGGTTCATAGTTTACAGCTATTGCCTTAGTTTTATCTTCTTTAATTTTGTATCCTGGAAAGACTTGAATCTGTCTCAAAATCAGCCATCAACACCGTACTCAATAACCATCAACACTGTGCTGAATAACCATCAACACTGTGCTGAATAACACTGTGCTCAATAACCATCAACACTGTGCTCAATAACCATCAACACTGTACTCAATAACCATCAACACTGTGCTGAATAAAACTGCGCTAAATAACCATCAACACTGTATTCAATAACCATCAACACTGTACTCACTAACCATCAACAATGTGCTCAATAACCATCAACACTGTGCTCAATAACCATCAACACTGTACTCAATAACCATCAACACTGTGTTCAATAACCATCAACATTGTGATGAATAATCATCAACACTGTACTCAATAACCATCAACACTGTGCTGAATAACACTGTGCTCAATAACCATCAACACTGTACTCAATAACCATCAACACTGTGCTGAATAAAACTGCTCAATAACCATCAACACTGTACTTAATAACCATCAACACTGTGCTGAATAACACTGTGCTCAATAACCATCAACACTGTACTCAATAACCATCAACACTGTACTCAATAACCATCAAGACTGTGTTCAATAACCATCAACATTGTGCTGAATAATCATCAACACTGTACTCAATAACCATCAACACTGTGCTGAATAACGCTGTGCTCGATAACCATCAACACTGTACTCAATAACCATCAACACTGTGCTGAATAAAACTGCTCAATAACCATCAACACTGTACTTAATAACCATCAACACTGTGCTAAATAACACTGTGCTCAATAACCATCAACACTGTACTCAATAACCATCAACACTGTACTCAATAACCATCAACATTGTGCTGAATAACCATCAACACTGCACTCAATAACCATCAACACTGTGCTCAATAACCATCAAGATTGTGCTCAATAACCATCAACACTGTGCTTAATAACCATCAACACTGTGCTCAATAACCATCAACACTGTGCTGAATAACACTGTGCTCAATAACCATTAACACTGTACTCAATAACCATCAACACTGTACTCAATAACCCTAAACACTGTGCTGAATAACCATCAACACTGTGCTAAATAACCATCAACACTGTGCTGAATAACCATCAACACTGTGCTGAATAACCATCAACACTGTGCTCAATAACCATCAACACTGTGCTCAATAACCATCTACATTGTACTTAATAAGCAGCTGTCTATCTGTAATGGTCTGTGCAGGATGTGTGTGATAACAGACGATTATTGTTGGTTGAGTATCTCAGCAAGTAGCATTGCCATCTAACACTGCTTGGTTCTCTGGTTGTTTTTGATTATGATTCCTTTTTTGTGGCGTCTTCATATACTCCCTGTCTCTGAGTGGAGTTTATCCGTGTGCTTTGGCTTCGTCAAGTAGATCCATATCTCTATAATACATTCCTCTGGACATGTGCAATTTTATTTTCATCCCACTCTAACAGCATCTTATTTTCGAGGAGGAGAAAGGCAGGCACTAGTGCCAGACACGATTTATATATCCTTGCAAAAATTTCTCTTCTCAGTTTATTGGGGAGTTA
The DNA here is from genome assembly GCF_019279795.1 of Protopterus annectens. Classification (NCBI taxonomy): domain Eukaryota; kingdom Metazoa; phylum Chordata; order Ceratodontiformes; family Protopteridae; genus Protopterus; species Protopterus annectens. Next base: position 650,645,875 of record NC_056733.1, on the reverse strand, counting down.
CTATTTTGTTGGCTTTGAACACTAAGTTTTAGACAAAACTTGTTTTTCCTTGAAAGAAAACATGAGGCTGAATTTCATTCCTTACTTCTGATTTTTGTTTTTTTGTTAAGGTCATCATTTGAACAAAAAGTTGTATGATGCATCTTAGAGTATCCAGAACCACATGACATCTGTGGCACCCAGACCCCTGTCTTAATTCAATTGCTATTAGAGTGGAGTCTTGGCCTTTTAGGCTATGTTAGAAGCATGAGGGACAGCTAAAATGTAAGGCAAAGTGTAAAAGAACAAGAACAAAATAATCCGTCTTGATGGTATGGGGCCAGGAAGAGGGAAAAACAGGGGTGAGGCACTTGGGAGGTGCAGAGGGACCAGCACACAACAGGAACTCCCGTGGAGTTCTTTGTATAGGGCTCCATTTCACCTAAGGCTGGTCTTGTTAATTGCGGTCAGATATATGAAGTGTATATGGTCAGTAAAGTGGCAATAATGAGTCGGTGCATAACTGAGGCAGTCTGTAGATGAATTAACCCATCTCTTGTTTGATCGCAGGTAACGGTCATTGACTCGTATTAGAGCGCCACCCCATTCCAGTTAGTCTCACACATTCAGTTGCTTCCTGCAGCCACCTCCTTTGCTTTGAAGTCACCAGCAGCCATGGTTGTAGACCATGGATAATGTACTGATGGACACGGAGTGGGTCCAAGGACTGCAGCCCCTGCCCACAGTATACATAACACTGATAACTTTACAGTGGTATCACACAACCCAGCAATTATTACCCTAACACAAATAACTGGGCCCACACTGCTGCAAAGCAGTTATCACTGCAACAGAAACAAACCTTAAATCTGATAAATACGATTCAAATGATTTTATTTTAAAATAATTAACATGTATATTTTCAAGTGTTCATGCATAGTCAGCATCTCAAGATCTCCCAAGTACCATTGTTATATATAAACAGAAGTTAAACACAGTGACTAGAAATTAGATTTAGTAATAGGTTTAAGTTGACATGGTCAGATTTGGTACCTCATGTGCATTCACTCTGTTTTTGTTAGTGATATTCTTGCAGTTTCACATTTTTTTGCTGTAAAATAAATAAACAGTTTTGTACTGTAGTGTATCTGTCTAGGGCACCAATGTGAATGTAGTTTTGGAAACAATGTAAAACAACATTTGTGCAAAACTTTTGAAGTTGTGTTTTCTGTGGTGGCAAAGCCCCCATGCAGAGGGTTTCATAGCCTGCATACTGTTATTAGACATAATTAACTCTACATATTCAGAGAAAGACAATTTCTTCCTTGCAATGTATCTGTGCTCATACTGGACATTTTTGAAGAAGTGTATTTCACCCTTGCTCTCAATCTGCTGTCTGACTCCCATAGTGCACTGCAAAACATAAAATCACTGCAGTGTGAATAAACAACCTTTTTGTAGCAAAGGAATACAAACTTCAACAGAAATTCTCAGCTGTGCAATTCAGAGCTGGAAATGGCTGTAATAGGAATACTCATGCTTCCACTATGGTTGAACAAAAGTGAATACATGACGATCAGAATCCCCAAACTGGATTCACCAAATAAAAAATGATGAAAAACACTTACATGATTTTTGAAGGGGAGCAAGCCCCCCTGTGCTCCCCAATGTGAGGGGAAAGCCCCCCAACTTCCAGACATACATATATATATATATATATATATATATATATATATATATATATATATATACCAAATCTGCAGGCACAGCAACATGAAGAAGGGGAAATTCCCCCAAAAGGTAATCACTTCTAGCACAACTCACTAACAGTGATTCCCAATGGAGGAACTCTAATCGTCAGTGGGTTGAACCTCGTCCAGTTGAAGCTTGAGCGTTCAACCTTCTTCCACCAGTACGTTACCCAATACCCACATCCATACTGTTACTTGGGAATTAGCACTGAAACAGAAGCCCTGAATCATCAGCTCAGGAGTTACTGTAACCTAAAAACCATTCCCCATGCTGAAGTTATGGAATTTTCACTGTAATAGACATTGCTCTGAACTGCAGCTCAGGAATTATTACTCTAGAAGAAATTTCAGGATTTGTGTCTTTATCACTAGAAAAGTATCAGTGTAAGTCAACTGCATGGCTCCAAACTACAGCCTAGAAGATATCAGATAAAGTGCTGCAACTCCAAAATGATCACTGCACTAGAAACGTGAGAAGCACTGGGTCCAAGAGATGTCACTATAATACAAATATTCAGCTTCTACTGTATAGGCCAGGAATTATCTAAGTATTAGACATTTTCTGGCTGCATGGTTCTGTTTGGGGATTATAGCATAACAGAAGCACATGGTTCCATTCTGCAGGTCAGAAATTATCACTGCAGTAGTGCTACTAAAATGTACGGTGAGCTGAAGAATCAGTGTAACATATGTCCAATTAAAAATACATCCTATGAAACATCAATACACTGTTAATGCCCTTCTCCTCACTGTGGTCAAGGACCTCATTTCCTTACTGAGCTCAGAGATTATCTGAGCAATAGAAACACCCAGCTACATGCCGCCAAGGAATTATCATTGTAATAAAATTTCTGATTCTGCAGTGGTCAGCTGTTATTACTGTGACTGAAATATTAAGCTCCTTTTTGCAGCTTTGTTATAACTACAGCACTAATACCAAACTCTGCATTAAAACCCAGGAAACACCAGTGCAATAAAATGCTTAGCTGCATACTGAGTAAGCCCTGAAATCATCAATATAAGTAAAACATACTAGACCTCAAAGTGAATCCCTGCTAACAGAAATATCAAACTGTACCATAGCTCAGGAATGACTCTGTAGCAGGAACACCCAGCTCTTACTCTACGAAATATTACTTTTTAAGAAACATGCTGCCATGGCAGGCAGTAATTGGTACAATAATGCTGAGCTGGTGAAAGTCACATGCTTCTCAGTACATGGGGAGTTTCACTTCCCTTCAGGAATGGCAACTGCGGAGGTAATAAGTAAAGGTTGTGAACGAGTAAAATTATTTGTAGTGGGAAATAAAGTTAAAATTCCACTTTGATCAGCTGTTTTCAGTCAAATAAACAATTGGACTAAGAGGTTTCCAAAAGGCATCTCCTCAATCCCAAGATCTCCAAGCTACTGATCATAAAGTGTCAACGTAGTAGTGCTAGACAGGTCTGCAGTTCTCTTCCATCATCACTGTAACACAAATATGTAGGTTGATGGTGTGATCTCAGATATGCAATTATAACGGAAATGCTTATTTCTGTCCAGTAATTGTCAGTGCATTAGAAATAACCAGCCTTGAAGTGCAGCTTGGATATCTCACTGTCATTTGAAAAGAAATGTTTAGCTTCACCTGTCAGCTGGGGAATCTTCACACAAAAAATGTCAGGTTTTATACTACAGAACACGAGTCGTGCCTACAAAAGAGATTGTATAGTTCTACACTGCAGCCTGGCGACTTTTTACACAAGTAAGAGAAGGAGAAATATGCATTTCCATGTTGCAGAACAAGATATTACAATATAAAAGAAATACCCATCAGTTTGATCACTGCAGTAGAAATATGCTACTATGCAAATGTTTTCCCCTCTGACTTCATTATCTTAGTTAGCATGAGTTCTTGTGTCTTTCGGCTTAACCCGGGTTAAGGGTCGCCACAGCGGAACTCCGGTCCGCTAATGTTTTGGTAGTGGATTTTTATGTGCCGAGTTACCAGCCCTGACGCACAACCTTCAACGAAGGCACGCCCATTCACGCATGCCTCCTCACAGAAGACGCTCTAGCTGAGAGTCGAACGGGACAACGTCTTGCTGTGAGGCGACAACGCTACCGCATTATTTAGCATGAGTGTAAACCCAAAATTAGGTGTTTTTGCTGTGTTTTACAAACAAAACTAGAAACATTTCTTGTAGTTTATGGTTACATAGTACTATTTTGGAGAAGTAGCAATCTGCAAAGTATCTTATAGCCAAGGAATTATCGCCATAATAGAAATAGCTAACACTGTTCTACTGCTCAGAAAATACTACTAAAAGAGAAATTACCTATGGGTAGCCCTGTCCTACAGCCCGTAAATTACAACTGTAACAATATACTCAGCTTTGCACTTAAAATCTGGAATTGTTACTGCAGAAGAAATACATGTGTTACACGGCATCCCAGAACATGCCCCTGTAAAACAAATACTTGCTATACATAGGAATTGTCACTAAATCATAGCATCCACATTACTGATACTTAGAAATGCATGCCACACACACACAGAAACTGTCCCTTTATCAACAGAGTTTAACTGATACAACTCTGAAATGTACACCACACACACAGAGACTGTCCCTTTTGCAACACGAGTTTAACTGATACAACTCTGAAATGCATGCCACGCACACAGAAACTGTCCCTTTATCAACATGAGTTTAACTGATACAACTTTGAAATGTACCCCACACAGAAACTGTCCCTTTAGCAGCATGAGTTTAACTGATAGAACTCTGAAATGATTGCCACACACACAGAAACTGTCCCTTTATCAACATGAGTTTAACTGATACAACTCTGAAATGTATGCCACACACACACAGAAACTGTCCCTTTAGCAACATGAGTTTAACTGATACAACTCTGAAATGTATGCTGCACACACACACAAACTGTCACTTTATCAACATGAGTTTAACTGATACAACTCTGAAATGCATGCCACACACACAGAAACTGTCCCTTCCCTTTAGCAATATGAGTTTAACTGATACAACTCTGAAATGCTTGCCACACACACACATAAACTGTCCCTTTAGCAGCATGAGTTTGATACAACTCTGAAATGCTTGCCACACACAGATAAACTGTCCCTTTAGCAGCATGGGTTTAATTGATACAACTCTGAAATGTATGCCACACACACACAGACTGTCAATTTATCAACCTGAGGTTAACTGATACAACTCTGAAATGTATGCCACACACACAGAAACTGTCCCTTTAGCAGCATGAGTTTAATTGATACAACTCTGAAATGCATGCCACACACACAGAAACTGTCTCTTTAGCAACATGGGTTTAGCTGATACAACTCTGAAATGTATGCCACACACACGGAAACTGTCCCTTTAGCAACATGAGTTTAACTGATACAACTCTGAAATGCATGCGACGCACACAGAAACTGTCCCTTTATCAACATGAGCTTAACTGATACAACTCTGAAATGCATGCCACACATCGGAATTATCCCTGTTATAATATCCATGCCAATGATACAACTGAAATGCATGCCACACACACAGAAACTGTCTTTTTGTCAACATGATTTTAACTGATAAAGCTCTGAAATGTGTACCACACATAGGAATTATCCCTGTTATAATATGCCAGTGATACAGCTCTGAAATGTAAGTCCTACACAGGAATTATCCCTGCTATAATATCCACATCACTGACACAGGTCAGGAGTGTAAGTCACACATCAGAATTACCCCTGTTATAATATCTAGACCAGTGATACGGCTCAAGAATGTATGTCATACATGGCAAGTATCCCTGTTATAATATCCATGCCAGTGATACAACTCCGAAATGTATGCCACAGATCGGAATTATCCCTGTTATATTATCCATGCCCCTGATACATGTCAAGAATGTATGTCATACACTGGAATTATTACAGTTATAATAGCTACACCAGTGAAACAGATCAGAAATGTATGTCATACATGGGAATTATCACTGTTATAATATCCACATCACTGACACAGCTCCGAAAGGTATCCCCCATGTAGGAATTGTCATTATTTATTCACAACACTGATACAGCTCAGGCATTTATGTTCCACACAGGAATTAACCCTGTTATAACATCTTCATCAATGACACAGCTCAGAAATGTAAGTCACACCCAGGAGTTATCCCTGTTTTAATATCCACATCACGAACACAGCTCAGAAATGTAAGTCACACATCGGAATTATCCCTGTTATAATATCCACATTACTGACACAGGTCAAGAGTGTAAGTCACACACAGGAATTATCCCTGTTATAATATCTGTGTCACTGATACTGGTCAGGAGTGCAAGCCACACACAAGAGTTATCCTTCTTATAATAGGCATGTCACTGACACAGGTCAGGAGTATAAGTCACACACAGGAATTATCACCATTGTAACATTCACATTGTTGTTATAACTAAGGAGTGTATGCCACACATTGTAATTATCCCTGTTAGAATATTCATGCTATTTACACAGGGCAGAAATGTATAATGCACACAGTAATTGTCCTTGTTGTTGTAATGTCCTCATTCCTGATACAGCTAAACAATGTATGTCATATGCTAGACTTATCCCTGTTATAACTTCCATATCACTGATACAGGTCAGTAATATATATGCCGTACACAGGAATTACCCCTACTATAATATCCATGCCACTGACAAAGCTGAGAAATATATGATATGCACAGGAATGATCATCTTTTCAGCTACAGCAGAGGCCATAGTCAGGAAGACAATTTGGCAAGCTTACATTTGTAAGCATAAATATTTGTACATAGTTCAAAGAAATGCAGTTAAATAGAATATGTACAGATATAAAAAAAAAATCTGTATAGAATCTAAATACACTACAGGTATAATCAGAAGCAGGTGTTACCAAGTAGCAAACACAGTACAATACAGAAAACCCAACAACCACAGTAGCAGTGGACATAAGTCTCGAAGTAACATATGTATCAGTATAACAAAAAGTTCATAGATCATTTAAAGTACAATACGGAATACCCAACAACCGCAGTAGCAGTGAACATAAGTCACGCAGTAACATATGTATCAGTATAACAAAAAGGTCATAGATTATTACAATAGACTTGAGTAGATCTACATTGCAGTGTGGCACTTGTGTAAATACTCTACTCCGTACTGCAACTCTGAATTACTCCTGCAAGGACTTGTCCCTGATTTTGGAAAACATCCCTGATTTGCTTCATATTTTTGCCCTGATCCTTTTAACATTCTTGATTTTCTGGTAACTCATTGAGGACTACTCAGTCAATATTGCCAGACACTGGAGTTTCATACTTCTTATTGTTTTGAAAATGCATGTTGATGCAAAACCTGTTGTTCTATTAACTTTCTAAGTGAATTAGAGGACTATTTAAAAGCTGTCCCTGAGTTAGGCCTTTGTCTACCCATTATTTTTGACTTGTTTGACTTTGTGCAGAATTCTTGAGCAAATATGTTGAGAGGTATGACTCAGGAATAGTCTTTGAATCAGAAGTATGTCTCCCAAACTGCAGCTCTTACATTACTGATACAGTAGAAATATCTGTTTTTATATTACAGTACTTACATTATCAGCACAACAGAAGTACACATTCCATACTACAATGCAAAACATAACCAGTATAATAGAAGTACCAAATTTCATACCATAAAATATACATTGCCAGCATAACATGAATGCCAGTTTCACACTATTGCCATACACTATCAGTGCAAAGGAAGTACCCAGTTCTATACCTTATCAGCAAAATGGGAGTAACTATTTCCATACAACAACCCATACTTTATCAGCAAGTTGAAAGTACCTATTTCCATACAAAAGCCAATACTTTTTCAGCAAACTGAAAGTATCTATTTCCATACTGCAGCCCATACTTTACCAGCAAACTGGAAGTACCTATTTCCATACTAGAGCTTATATGTTTTTAGCAAACTGGAAATAATTATTTCTGTACTATAGCACATACATTAGAAGTATAATATGAAGTACCTAGTTCCACATCATAGCCCGTATATTATATTTACAATAAAGTACCTGTTTCTTCCTACAGACCATATTTTACCAATATTACAGAAGTACCTAGTTCTATACTATAATCCATACTTTGTCATCATGCTGAAAAATACATGTTTCTTACTACAATCAAGGCATTACCAATACAAAAGAAAATTATTAATTTCTGTACTATGCATATATATTATCAGTATAATGGTCATACCCAGTTCTACAACATGTATATTATTAAAACAATGTAAGCACCGAGCTGAAAAAAGTACTCTGGTGAGTATTACACCTGATTTATTATTAACAGGATGCAAAAAACCTGCTTTGTACTACACCCAAAAAATTGCAACATAAGCAAAATACTCCCTGGTATACTGTAACTTTGCAGTTATTCTGTCATAATAACACTTCCTGGTATATTGCAGCTTTGCATTTATTCTGTAATAATAATAATAATCCCTGGTATATTGCAGCTTTGCATTTATTTTGTAATAATAATAATCCCTGGTATACTGCAGCTTTGCAGTTATTCTGTAATAATAATACTCCCTGGTATACTGCAGCTTTGCAGTTATTCTGTAATAATAATAATAATAATACTCCCTGGTATACTGCAGCTTTGCAGTTATTCTGTAATAATAATAATAATAATAATAATACTCCCTGGTATACTGCAGCTTTGCAATTATTCTGTAATAATAATAATAATAATAATAATACTCCCTGATATACTGCAGTTTTGCAGTTATTCTGTACTATACAAACACAGCTAAGTAGTGCTGCTCAAGAATTAACACTATAACATGACTATTATTTATGTTTATTTATTTAGTTTCATACTGCTACTCCAGTGTTCCTACTAGAAAAGACATTCACACAGCTGTACTGTAGCTCCGTAAATTGCTATCATATTAGAAATGTCTGTCTCAGATCTATAATTCACCCCAGTAATTGTCCTTGTAACAGAAATTTAGTCTTCATAAGCAGCTCCATTGACTGTTACTGTAATATGCTATGGAGTACCATTGCATGTCCAGGAATTATCAATGTAACCAAAACACTTGGTGCTGGTCTGCTGCTTAGAAATGTATCATTATAGTGGAAACATCAAAGTGCACCACAGAGCTGGAAGTAGTAATGCAAACCAACTTTAAAGTCTAACTCAGGATTTAGTACTATGATATACACACTATCAAGTCAAAAAGAGAAATTTGCTAGGCTTAAAATGGTTTGCAAGGGTAGCTAGCCTAGTACTTACCCAAGAACCTATGAAACTATAGCTACACAGTTCCTTCCAAAAGCTAAAAAGGATGCTGCCAGCAACAAATTCGGATATGTGTAATAAAATTCAGTATTTATATATTGGCATTCTAAATGCTGCCAGCTACAGAGAAGAGTCCCCATTTTGTGACTCTGTTGTAAATAATGACCTCCAAATGAACATCATTAATACCAACCTACTGCATAGTTGCATTTAGTGTCTTCTAACAAAAAGGTGAAAATCTTGGTGAAATTTCATTAAAATCATTAAGGGGAAAAAGCAATAAGTGAAATTTACAAAATGTTATCAGTTAAGTACTTTCTTAATACGCGAAGTATTCTGTTGCTTTAGTTAATTATTTGACAAGGTAGAATAACAGAAGATTAACTTACGAAGAAAATCAGTGCTACACTTTCATTAAGGTCATTGGGTTACAGAGGTTTATTGCTAAATATTAACTTTTATGTTACATATTCTAAAGTGTTTAAATAATCAATGTTACAGAGCTACTTTCTATGTTTTGATAACCATTAGTTCAAGTAATTCAAGTCACAAGTAGTAAGAGTTATAAAGTAAATAGATTTTAATGTTTCATGATTTGAATGTACAGTCTTAAGGCACATACTGTATAGTCTGTGTAAACTTTAGACAAATACATAAAGTGTCATAAATTGCAATTTTTTTTTTCTTTTTTAAGTCATTTGTGTTTTTCATTTTATTTTTATCAATATTTTATTAGAGAATTTAACTTTACATAACCATATTAGACCACTACTACGAAAGGTCAGTATTTATGGTCTTACAAAGGCTGTTATTCTACATGTCCAAAAAGATGAATGCAATTGCAGTAAAATAAGCTTGTGGCAAAGGAGTATATAAATGGAAATGTACAAACCTTATGATTACCTACTCTACAATTATAAACCCAGTTATTTAACATTCAGTGCCTATTGTATCATAGAAAATGTATTTATTTATTGACATTTGTTGACCAGGAAAGTCCGACTGGGACAGAAGCCCATTTTCAGTGGAGGCTTGGGGAGAAAAACTCCACAAACACATTATGATTACACAGTATTTTACAAGAATTTACAGAATTTACAGTACAAAACAGTACAATATAACAAAATGAGAAACAGACTATTAACGTGTGGGAAGTTAGAATATGATAGAGAAAAACAGAGTAATTTACAAGATACACACACACACACACACACACACACACACACACACACACACACACACACACACACACACACACACACACACACACAAACACACACACTTTTTTCTTTTGTAAATATTGAAATAGCTTGAAAGTTAAGAAAGGAAAAGATCACTGGGGGTAGTGTTAAGTTGAAAATATTAATAAAGGGAAACAAAAATCACTAGTGGGGTAGTTTTAAATGGGGTGAGGGGTTATAATGATAATTAAGGTTAGTGAGATTTATAGTAAGAACAGAGTTGTTTAAAGTAACTTATAGATCAAAACGAGTTTCCTACTGGTTTTGATGGGTAAATATTGGAGTAAAGTAGAGGAAGGCTCAAGGAGAGTAGGATGTTTATCTATTTGGATAAATACAGGGGCAGATTTTAGTATTTAGTAGGTAGTTCTTTAGGGTGAGTTTAAATTTGTTGAAGCAGCTAATGGTGTTTATGCTGCTACAATGATCTGAAGCCACATTGAAAAACTCATCATATCATTTATTTTAGTCATTATAAAATATATTCCAAAAGCCCTTGAAACTGCCATTAACTGTATATTTCTTTTCATAAGGCCACAGCTGATATGCATAAGTGGCAACCAATTTAGATACTTCTTCCTCCTGTGGACCATGTTTGCAATATTTTAACATAATGGTGCTTGCCACAGAGCTAAGAACTTTTACCTACTCTATTACAAGTGACGAAGGTTGTAGGTTGTCCGCCCTTAGTCTGAATAACTAAAATTCTGGCTAACATTGCTCTAGGATAGTTGAACAGGTGTGGCTGAGATTGCCCAGCATGCAGCATCTATAACCTGGACCCCAAATTGCTATGATTTGGGGCTTAATTAGAGAATATGGAAGTAACTTTTGCAGGGAGTGGTTCATTGGCAGCATTCCCCATTATTGACTTGTGCCTGTCTTCTTTTAGGATATGTTGGGTGATGTCATCTGTTCAATAATTTAAACCTGGAGAAAGATATCTGGGCCAAAGCTCTGAAACAGTACGAGTCTTTAATAAAAGAGTCCCATATTTACTCATCTAATGCCCTCTCCAACAGATCTCAACCCCCCCTCTCCTTGATCTGATCTGAAACATCCATTACTTCTTTATGCAGACATGCATAACATTGGGATAGTATTCTTGGCTTCTCGAGATTGAGGAAGTCTTGCTCGTCTGTGTAGAGAGGAGGGTGTATGTCTTTTAGATTTAGCTTTATGATATATATGTTGTAGCTTTAGGGATTGCCAAACTTCAACCGCCCTTATTCCTTTTGATGTAAACTGAACATTTTTTCACAGCTACTTTCCAAAACATAAAATGCATTAGATAACTCAAGACATAAAACATATTGCATACAATATTTACAAACAATACAATGTTCTTAAAGTGTATTTTAAGTTGAATAGACAGCCACATTCTACACTGTTGCTGAGATTTTGATTTTTATCATAACGTCCCCCTATATTAAAATAGTATGCACATCAAAAGAATGGAAAATTAACACCTAGCTTCTAGACAATCTCAGCTTTTAGATTAATTATATCCCAGTATCTCTGCAAAACAAAAATATATTGATTAATCAAGTAAAACAGCATGGCAGAACACATAGATATTGTTTGAGATTTTCAGATTTTAAGTTTGGTTATCCCATCAAGTTGCTGGAATTATGTTGTAATTTCTTTTCCTGAGAATGATTAAATCCTATCATAACCACATTCTACAAATGTATGACCCATATAATTACATGTTCTTTTATATGCATCCAAATCTTTGCGCTTCTTAGTTTGAAGAAGTACCCATTAGAGATACCTATAAAACTAAGTGCTTGATGGGAACCTTCACAATGAAAGCTAACTTGAGGGTCCCCTCCTTCACACTACTGCAGAGGTGTTTAAACCATCACTGCACTGAGAGACCCTTGCAGAATCAATTCCTCTTAGACTACAAAAAAAACAAAACCTGAACAAAGACCTGCAATTTAGTTACTTTTCTGACTATAACTGGATCATTTCTAACTATAGCGTAAAACCAGGTCTGAGCCAAACATAAATGAGGGTGATTGGAGAAAAAAAAAAGCAGTCCGTTTACAGAAGGTAAAGAAAATAACAGTGACCCACACAAATCCCATTATATGTCAATGGCATGGGAACTCAAAGTTACTTCCTTATGTCTGGCATGAGTCATACAAAGCATTATGGGAAAGAGAAAGGCTTGAGGAAGAACCAGATCACGTTGATACATCAAGCCCCATTGGTAGCCATGTTATGGAAGACAGGCTAAATAAATAAATAAATAAAACAGAGTGATTTTGAGGTGTTAAAATAGGTCAGGAAACAAAGAGTGAAAAAAAAAACGGATTTTTTTAGTTCTAGGGTGGAGTTTTCCTTTAATCTCCTACACCAAGACACTGCCTTACCCCCCCCCATGTACGGTTACCACCCGTCCCACTTTGCGATGGACAGTCCCTCTTTGGGCAGTTGTGTCCTGCAAAATAATTGTAAAAATGGCAAATGTCCTGAGATTTTAGGACAAAATTATTTCCTGTGTTTTATGTAATAGCTGCATAAAGCAGTTATTCTTTATCTGAAACACCTAAATGTTATAAGAAACAGAATAAGCAACTAAACTGCTACAAGAATACACTTTTATTTAGGCAAAAAAGTGAAGTTCTGTCCTTTGTACTGGCCGTGGGTATGTTTTGGCCTGCAAAACCTGGCATTTGTGCCAAAAATGTCCCACTTTGGCCATTTAAAAAGGTGGCAACCCTACCTCCATGCATTAAACTCATTCCTGTTACCCCTAGAAACTCAGAAACTGATCCTTTTCAGGGCCAAGCCTTCAAACACTCGGAATAAAAGTACAGTACACCAGTCACAATTTCTCTTTTCTAACCTTTAAACTATGACAGAAGCTATCCCACAGCTTAAAGGATATCCTCACCTACACCATATTAGTGCCACAGTTTACAGCATACATGCAAAAAACTGAGACAAAGCAAATGCCCTAATTCAGGCAATTCTTAGACCTGTCCTTGGCAACCTTAATACACTACTTACAGTTGGTCTTCTTTACAAAATATTTGTTCTTTCTTACTCTCTTCTTCATTATTTCATATTATCCTTATTAATACTACTACACTACATTTTCTTTATATTTTTACTGTGTTTAAATTGCATATAGATCTACAATTATGTGTTATGCATGCCATATATTAGTGTCTGTTTCATGCAACCTACTTGTTATATTACTAGAACCCAAGCTGGGCCTGAAATTAGTCATTACTGAGCAGAGCCCTACCCTGGTAAACAAATGTAAATAAATAAACAAATAAAATATACACGGTTAATAACAAATAACATCAGAAACAGGTCTATCCAATCAGAAAGGGGTCTACCCAAAAAGCCATGTAAAGGAGATACATCTTAAGGCACTTCCAAAAGTGAGCCTCAGACACTCACTCACAAATCTAACAAATCTATAAAGGTAACAAATTCCACAGACTTGGAGCTGGGGAACAGAAAGACCTTACTACTGCAACCTATGATTATCCCTTGGGAAAAAAGTATATATGACTCAGTTACAACTAATTTTTTGCTAATTTCAGTATATTACGTATATTATCTCCTTTCTGCAATGCTGTTATGGTTTATGTGTATACTAATACCTGTCTGTCTTGTCTGTCATCAGTTATTTTTGTACTTCCTTTTTGCTGCTCTTGTTGCACCATCTAACCCAGGCTCAGCCTGCAATTGGTCACTTTTTAATCAGTCCTCAATCCCAATAAATGAGTGTAAAATAAATAAAAACAATTCACAGATTATAAAATAATTATGGGACGTTATTCCGAAACACTAATGTGCAGTAGAGTATAGCTGATATGCAATATATATGTGTAGCAAACTTTTAGCAAATCATAAAGATTTGTAAATTATGGAATAAGGACCCATACGTAGTCTTGCCCCACTGTGTAAGTATTGTATTCCATGCACTGAGTACATATGCAAACTTTGGCAACCCTAATCACGCACGAGTCATCAAAGCACCACCACTGAAGCACTGACTGGTTCCAGCAGTGTAAAATATAGGACAGCAGACAGGTACAATACAATGCTGGCACACCTGGCAGCACAGTGATCCATATTCACTGCTAATATGTTGCTTAGCTTACAGTCCTGAGTAACATACTAGTCATGACAAAAAAAAAAAAATCTATGTGCAGACAAACCTGCCACCTCACTGTGATGCTGGTGAGCTCCAGCCAATGGGAGCTTGAACAATACCAAATTTCTTATGATAATGGTCCCCAGTCTGCCACCATCCCTACAGAGTGAAACAATTTTATAAGTCATTCTCTAGCTTACTAAGTAGTTATACACCACACACACACACACACACACACACACACACACACACACACACACACACGCGCGCGCGTGTGCACACACCTTATTAGGCTGCTTGTCACTGATGCTGCTGTGCTGTGTAATGCTGTCATGTTGCACAAAGCTCCCCCCTCGGGTACAGAAACCATAGCCAGACATAGACAAGCAGTACTAGGCAACAGTTGGCTAGGGGAGATATCCTGATTTTATTTATTTATTTATAGTAGACATATGTAACTGCAGCATTTAATAACTTAAATAAATAAATTGACCGCAGTGCCTTGTTCAAACTGATAGTGACTGTGCACACTATGGGGGTGATGTGCACCTTACCTGATGAATGAATTTGCAGGTTTTCTACTTCCCCCTCGCTCCGCACACACGGCGAGCTAGACTACCTATTATTTATGCTTGTTTAATAGGGTAGTGCACTGATCACGATGGGACATTTTCAGGCACAGCCCAGCTGAATACAGTTACAATTATAAAGATGACTACTGGAAGTTCTTAAAATAGTTTGTCAGAATTTAACAGTTAACAAAACTAATATTGGCAAAAAATCCACAAACAGGCACAAAGAAGGAAGAAAATAATTATTTATAAACATGGATCAGAGCTAGAAATTCAAGCAGGCAAAGGACATGCATGGCATAAAACCAAATGATTTATTAAGTAAAAAACATGTAAGCACTTTCGCTTAGTACCTCTACGCTTCATCAGCTATAAAATTCTGTCACAAGCCTAAACATTTTAAACACTGTTAAACCAATCACTGCTAGCAACATATTTCCCTCCAATTACATAATTAGTGGAAACCAAGTGATTTAAAGTAACCTAACACATTAGCAAAATAAGTACATTTTTAGTATATTCCAATCACAACTTATATAATAGATTTCAGATATAATAAATAAGACATATATTACAGATATCTAAACAGTATAATATACATCATACATAAACCATTTTATCATCCTGTTGCAAGTATACTAATGTTTTGAAAAATTTAATGCTGAATTGCATCAACAAAAGCTGAAACAGTCCTACCATCCACATAGTTAACTAAGTACACACCTTCCCCTGGATTTACTATTCTTCCGTGCAGGACTAGCTTAGTCCTGCACAGAAGCGTCCATTTAGGAGCAGGACAGCAGTGCGCCATGCATATTAATGAAGGTGTGCTGCCTGAGCTCCTAATCTTACAAGGAGCATGTAAGAGTGCAGGGGGCGTGTCTGAGAGCAGAGCTCTCAGAATATACACGCCCCACAATGAAGAACTGCAGAAAGGCCAAAGGAATAAGGGAGACCGCTCATAGGTGTCCACATAGCCCCAGCAACATTCCCCCATTTGTACAACAGCAATAGTAAATAGAAATCAAATAAACAAACCTTTTTTTTTTTTTATTAAGAATCCGAATAAAGCTAACCATAGCTGCGCGGGTGTGCCCATCGCTTAGCTATGATTAATGCAGCTTAAATGGCTGAAGATATAACAAGGAAGATATATGCAAATGAAGCAGTATAGCAATAGTGTAGTGGGCAGAGCATTCACCTTATGAACAGGCATTTCTGGTTCGAGTCCCACTGCAGCACATTCCATTTTCCATGGCAAATCACTTTATGACTAATATTTTAGTTGCATAACCCACTAAATAACATATATTTGTGAAATGGAGTACTGCATTAAATGCACATGTGAGGTGTCAGCGTCATAATGTTGCAAAGTCCCTAGATAAGCACATGTGCCCCATACAGTATATGTACACAGGAATCATGGATACAAATGGAAGGTAAAAATGTGTAATGAATGACAACTCCATACAGCCTCCAAATCCCCCACCTTCCCAAGAATCATTAGATATTACTGTCAAAATCACTGCAATTGTAAGCGGGAGTAAGCACTAGTAAGCAAGTGTAAGCACCAATAAGCAGTAGTAAGCATATTTAAGCAGTAGTAAGTGAGTTTAAGCCTGTTTGTTTGGGGATAAGCAATACACACACAGGTTAAGCAATTTTTAAGCTAACTCTCTGTAAGCATATTTAACCTGAGGTTAACATTGCTTACCCTTACGCAAACCCACGCAAACCCACTTACAACTGCTCAAAAGTGCCTTAATCACTCTGTATCCAACAGCCCTTGTTCTGCCCAGCAACAAAATAAACAGCCTTGCAGGTCTTGAACCCAGGACCCCCTACACTATAGTCACAGTAGTTAACCACCAAGCCATCACAGCACTACAGAAGAATGAATTATCAGCAAACAAGACCTCACTATAATAACATCAAACTGAACTTGTGAAAGGAATCAGTATACAGTCATATGTTCTATAACCTACTACATAACATGAATATGTGAACTGGAATACAGCAGTAAGCCCAGATGTGAGGTGTAATTGTAATAGAGTGTTGAAGTCCCCAATAAAACACAATGACACCATACAGTGTATGTGCACATGAATCATGGATACCAGGCATATATATAAGATGTAATGAATAAGAAATCAATGCCAAAAAGAAAATATAATGCAAAGTCTAATGTAAGCAATGCTAAGCATTGCACAGGCCAGCTTAGGAGGTGTAAGCAATGTGTAGGTCAGCTAATTCAATGTGCCCAGTGTTATACCCCTTTAAACAATGCCAACCTTAGTTAAGCAGGTTTGCCCATAGCCTAGCCTTTTCAAAACTGGCCAATCAAGGAAAAGTGTGGGAAATTGCCCCTACTTAAACCCAACAGGCAAGAATACACCACATAACTGGTTGTAGCTTCCCCTTGCAGGCACTATGGCAGAAAGGGGAGAAGGTGTGTGCTTCCGGGTGCAGCGCTGGTGCATCCAGGAGTCCAGAGTCATGGCAGGACTCCTTGGCAAAGACCATGAGCAGAGACAGCTGCAGGGCCAGTACCAGAGTTCCCAATAAAAGGCGGAAGCCTGGGACCGTCTTGCCCGTGACCTCGCCGGTGCCACTGGCATACCCCAAACTGGTGAGCAGGTCAGGCATCACTATGCTGACCTGAAGCAGCATAAGGTGGACCTCTTGGAGCAGTGGATCCAAGAGGCTAGAACGGCAGGGACTATCCCAGCTGTGTGTAAGTATCACTCCACTATGTGTGTAATAATTGCCAGCTCATGTATATCATGGATAGGTATGGCTAAATATTTCTCTTATATCCTCCACAGCTCCAAGTGAGCAGTCCACAAACTAGGAGGCCCACGGAAGTCACCTGGAGAGGTTGTGATTAGAAGCAGGTCAGTAATACTCTTGCATGTACTATCATAGGAAATAAATCTAAAAGTATTAGTAAATTAATTGCCTGTATAAAACCTGTATTGTTTAAGGCAAGTACTGCATACATCCGAGAATATGGCAGGAAGAGTCTCATATAGTTTGTATATAAATAAAAGCGTACTAGCCTGACAATAAAAGTCTAACTGCTGGACTGCATGTGTATACTCCGATATCATATGGTAATGTAGATTTGCAATCACGTAATTGTACTGTTGTGTTAAGCACTGTGCACCATAAATAGAATGTGTAGAAATGCCTGTATATGACTGGCTTAATCCCCCGAGGCCATTTAGTATAACTGAGAGGCACATAGACAGAAAACAGTGAAAAGGCAGACAACAAAATCTGTATAGCACATGCAACTGAGAAGTGAACTGCTGTATTTTTAGCACACACAGCCATGGTTTGAATCCTGGCAGTGGTAGTAGTCTGCATACAGAATCATACACCACAACTGTATAGACAAGACCAGAATGTCCAGTATATGGGCCCATATCTGTTGCTTGTCCCCCTGACCCCCTGGGAAGTCTGTGGGATGATCCTAGATGTTTAGGCAGCAAACAGGGAATACAACTGATTGTCACACATCTATGAGAACAAACACGTCACTCTAGCAACTCCTGAAACTGTTATGAGAGTAATAAGCCAAGTATGTCCCATCTACACCCCCATGTTGTCAAGCTGTGACCAGAGTGTGTACAGTAACAGAATGAGATGTATGTGCATAATACTAATGTGTAATCTGGTACTTTGTGTGGCAACATTCAGGTAGTGCTAACAAACATTGCTCCCACAGGTAAGTTGGATATGAACACTGTGCCGAGAAAAAAAAGCTTGATACACTGTACTGGTACTGTTTACTCTGGTATTGTATAGAATTGTGAGTGTTGTAGTTGCTCTGAATAATAAGATATGACTGATCACTGTCACCCTGTCACCCACACTGTGCTACATAATATAACTGTGTAGGAAAGCCTGTATAAGAGTGTGGTAAGTCACTAAAGGTTGAAGAGGGCAATAGTCTAGATATGTTCTGGTTCACCAGCATGTGGTCAAGACATGGCCAGAGTCTGTGCAGAAAGAGATGGACAGCTATGTGCACAACATCACCCTAGAATCTGGGAGTATGTGTAGAAACAGTTAGTGTTAACAAACATTTCCTCCACAGGTATACCAGGTAAGAGGTGCATACTGCAGGTAAAACCAGGTCATGTATAACGATGACGACAGCCATATCACTGTCCAAACAAAGGCTATAGGGTAGTGTAGTAAGACTTGTAAGGTACAGATAACAGCACTAACTAGCAAAGTAATGTGGACTACAGGAATATACTAGTTGTTAATTGACATCTCCCCCCCACCATATCTCCAACAATAAACTACATACCCACCTCAACTGGTATGTAATGACTGCACTGTCCTGTTGGGAAATATGTCCTATTGGTTGATAATTATTCTAACCTGTTTCCATGCATGTGCTATATTGAAATACTCCAACATTGGTGGCATGGTGCCATCAATGTACCTGCATGCTGTTGTTATTACCACTGTTTTCCTATATATGCATGTGTTCCATTTGCTATGCAACTGTTCCATATCTGGTGTCTAGGTTAATGAGAATATCTATGCATGCTGTTATACCTAACCCTGGAATGTGTTGACTATTACTAACCCACATATGATGATAAAATGTAAACACTATAGCACATTTGGGAAGGCCGGTCCCAGTGGACCCACCTGTCCCATCTCACCTGGCCATGGCACCTCCTCATCTGTTGGTCTTGCACCACCTTCAGGTGGAACTGCCTCAGGGGATGGGGCTTGTCCCCCCCCTGGGAGTGGGCATGGACAGGAACCTGTCACCCATTGCCAGGTCCAAGTTGTGGTGCATAGCGAGCTCCTCTGGGAGGT